>NW_021319483.1:1816686-1855668 GCF_001605985.2 Dendrobium catenatum | reverse complement strand
AGAATACTATTAAACTATTTTTGTGAGAATTAATTGCATGTAAATTGTAAATATTTGTAAATACATTACATATCCAATCTATTATCTAATAATTGTCATTTGTATATTTCAATATTTGTATTTGTTTGTAAATTTTAAATTTGTAATGTATACTTGTATTATAGAAATTTAAAAATATGTAATGTTATCTTGTTATTATCTTAGATAGTTACAAATTGGTATTTGTATCTACTGATATCTATGTATTTCAAACTGAATACTTATCATTCTATTATTTCATTGCTTCTTCTTTTTTAAACTTAGTCAATATGTGGCATCTTGATTTCTGCCATATATTTTCTGCTTAACATTTTTTTCCCAAAAAAATTCGGGTTGGCGGGTCGGGTCAACCCGACCCGTGATTAACCCGGGTCGGGTCCGGGTTCTGCTATTGGACCCGTATAGTTAAACGGGTCGGGTTCAGGTCGACCCGTTTAGCTTCGGGTCAGTTCGGGTTCGACCCGAACCCGACCCGGTAACCCGAATTGACAGCCCTACCTCTCTCTCTCATACCGCCGGCCCCCCTTAATGGGCTCCCATTATTTGTCATTAACTCCCCTTAACTCCTTTCAAATTTGAATTAATTTCAATTTGAATTTTCCCTCTAAATCCACTTAAACCAGAAATTAATTTCAGGTTTTGGGATTAAACCTATTGTCATTGGATCCCTCTAGGAAACCGCCGGCTCCCCTCTTCCTCCTGCTCCCGCCGCCCCCCATTTTGCTTCTCTTGAGAATTGAGAAGCCAAGGAAAGAAGAAGACGACGCCTCTCCTCTCCTCTTCAATGTCGAATGGCGGATCCCAAATTTGAGTGGGGACTCGTGTTCGACGCCAACGGAAATCTCGACATCCTACGATCTCCGTACTTCGACGTAGGATTTGAAGATGATGCCACCATTGGAGACTATTTGGATCGAGTTGTCCCTGATATCGTGCACGTCCTCAACCGTCGACGTCCCAACTACAATTGGAGCATCGTCGGCCATCCACCACCTCCATCTCCACCGGTTACCTCTCCACCAACGAAGTTCTTCGGCGCCGTTTCTCTAGTGGTAATATCTTTCATCATATGGGTCTTCTTTCTCCGCTAAAAGCCTACTAATAATTGAGTGAGATGGCCCTTGAGGTGAACCTCTCATTGTTAATCGTGGGATTTTGTTAATTGTACTTTACATTTAAATCACCTTGGACGTTGAAAGAATTGTTTTGGTTAATCTCTATTCCATATCTTTGGGCCTAAGCAAGTTAAAAAATTTCAATTTCTTAACTCACTTTCATGTGATAGCTTTAAATTTAAGTGAGCAAAGCTTTAATCTTTTTCTCTATAATTTCTAAAAGTAACTCCTAGTGGTTTCACATCAGGATCTAGTATAGATTATCTTGAAAGCGTCAATCAACAATCACCAATTATGTTCTCGTGGGTAGAGCTCATTGCCTGGGGATGGTAGCTCAGGATGACTGCACTTCAGCGATTCAAGATAGCATAGGTCAGGCTACTAACAAAGTTAGTTAGTTGACTGATCTTTGAGTGGTTAAAGAATGTACTGTATTTCAAACAATGCGTATCCATGCGTCGATATTTACTTGGATTCCAATCTTGAGGAGAATCTCACTCAATATCTACTCTGCATAGATGTAGCTCTAAGTTCAGCCACATAAGATGATTACCCCAACAAATTTATAACAAAAAGAATGAATTTATTATCCTTTTGATGTGCACAAGCATACTAACAACAACAACATCAAGCCTTTGTCCCACTACGTGAGGTCGGCTACATGAATCCTTTTTCTCCATTGTGTCCAGCTAAAAGTCAAATTCTTGTTAAAATCTAATAAAGAAATATCATTTCTAATATTTTTAACCAAGTCCTTTTATGTTTATGTTAGACCGGTCCAGCCGGCTACACGGGACCAGCCCCGGCAAATAGCGGAGGTTCTGCCCTCCCGCGGAGACTGAGCGGACCGCAAAACCTCCACCGGGCTGATTTAGGAAGGATTTTTTGAGAAAATTTAGTAGGAAAATTAAATTTAGGAACTGTTTAGAGATTTTCTTTTGAATTGTATGCATTAAATAGCTTGTTTTCCTGGGATTAGGGGATCTTAAATTTGGGTGATTTTGGGATCTCTTAGGTTTAGGTTTTGGGCTCTAGATTTGTCTAGAGATTGGGAGAGATCGATCCTCCTCTCGAATAGAGGATCACTTGTATCTTGTTATTTTCTTCTTATCTATTTGATTCTTGCAATAAAATTACTGTTTTTATGATTTTCTTTGTAGTTTGGAAGAGTTTCTCATTGATTTTCTAAAATTAATATGATTTACTTGAAATCTTCAAGCGTTTCCTATCAAATTGGTATCAGAGCTTGTCTTGGGAACGTTGGTGGGCTGATTTTGGCAAATTTCGGCAAATTTTAGCGGTTGATTTTTGGGAAAGGAGAAGTTGCTATTTTTGTGATCCAAATCCGTAATTTTTTAATCTACAAAAATCCTGATAGAGATGGCGGCCAAGAAATTAGATGCGCTGGAAGAAAGGCTTGAAGGGGAGATGAACCAAATCAAGACAACAGTGGAGAAAAGGATTTCCTCCATGGAAGGACAAGTAGCCGATCTCCGCGACATGATGAAGAAAATGTTGGAAATCCACAACCAAACGGCGGCTTCTTTAGCAAGGGGTGGAAAAAAAAAACACAAATTCTGAAATTCGTAGGGAGGAAGATGAGGTGGAGATCGTGGAGGGAGAAAGAAGGAAATCCTATCTAGAGCCTTTCTGAAGGGAGGATAGAGGAGGTAGGTATGGGGAAAGGCATGGGTACAGAGGGGTAGAGCAAAGAGGTGCTGATTGGGAACGCCGAGAGGGACATTATGGCCGCCGAGGTGCTGAATTTGAAGGAAGGATGGGGGGATTCGAAGGGGTTTTGGGTTATGACAGGGCAAGGGAAGACCATGAGACATGGGGAGGGTCAAGCTCTTGAGAAAGGAGAAGCTATTGAGGAATAAGGGGAAATGAGGGTAATCAAGAGGAAGCTGAAGATGCCCATATTTGAAGTGGATGATGCGTATGGGTGGATTTATAAGGTGGAGAGGTATTTCGCCATCAATGGGTTGACGGATGAGGAGAAATTGGCCTCAACAGGCCTATGTCTAGAGGGGAATGCATTGTCATGGTACTAATGGCGGGACCAAAGGAGGCCTATAAGAAGCTGAAGAGCATTCAATGACTGTTTATTAAAATGTTTCCTAACTGAAGGGAGAGGAGACTTCTATGAGAAGTTTTTCACACTGGTGCAGGATGGATCAATGATAGACTATCGGGAGCGGTTCGAGCACCTGACCAGTCGGGTGGAGCTATTATCAGAGTCTGCTTTGGAGAGGAACTTCATGAAAGGGGCTTAAGGTAGAAACCAGAGCGGTAGTGAAAGTCATGATGTCTTGTGACTAGAGAGAGGCCATGAAATTGGCCCTAACTGGTGGAAAATCAGAATAATCTAGAGAGGGGAGCCAGGCACTTACAGAATGATGACTACTCATTTAGCACCCAAGGGTCCAACATCAGGAGGATTTCATGAGACCACCATGGAGAAGCCAGTAGGAAGAAGTGAGCAAAATTTCAAGAGGCTAACAGAGAAGGATATACATGAGAAGATGACAAAGTGGTTATATTTCTGCTGTGATGAGAAGTATACTCCAGGAGACAGATGTAGGGATCGAACTCTTCAAGTCTCACCATCTGTGAGAACGAGGAAACAAAGGAGGAAGGTGAGAGAGAGATGAATGACAAGTTGCATCTGGATGTGACGGAGGTCTCCTTGAATTTAGTAGTGGGATTCACTTCGAATCTACAATAAAGGTGAAGAGAGAAATAGCAGGCATGGAGATGGTAGTATTGATTGATAGTGGGGCTACCCATAATTTCATTTTCACTCAGGTTGTCAGCCAACTGTGAGTGAAATTAGTGGACACTAGTTATTATGGGGTGATGATGGGTATAGGGAAGGTGGAGAAAGGCCAAGAGATCTATAGAGGAGTGGTGGTAATCATCCAGGGGATTCAAGAAAGGGAGGATTTTCTCCCACTATAGTTAGGAAGTACTGATGTCATCTTGGAGATGAAGTGGTTGCAAACCTTGGGGGAAACCAAGGACAATTGGGAAGCACTCACGATGAAATTAATGATGGATGGGAGAAATGTGGTTATAAGGGGAGATGCAGGGCTATCCAAAGCAATGGTATCACTTAAGATCATTGTTAGGGGCATACAAGAGGTGGGGGAAGATTATCTGGTGGGACTATACAGGCTGGAGGTGATTAGATTGGAGGAGGGAGGGGATGTTTCTCTTTCAGTGCAGCCTTTCATTCAGCAATTCGGTAAGGCTTTTCAGCCACCTCAAGGTGGCCACCTTCATGGGAACACGAGCATATTTCCACCTTGAGGACAAGGTGGATCTTTGGGAGGGGAGTATTGTTAGACCAGTCCAATCGGTCCACATGGGAACGGCCCAGGCGAATAGAGGCGGACGTTCCGCCTCTCCCGTGGAGACCGAGCGAACAGCAAACCTCCACCGGGCTGATTTAGGAAGGATTTTTGAGAAAGTTTAGGAGGAAAATTGAATGTATGGACTGTTTAGAGATTTCCTTTTGAATTGTATGCATTAAATAGTTTGTTTTCCTAAGGTTAGGGGAACTTGAAGTTGGTTGATTTTGGGATCTCTTAGGTTTAGGTTTTGGGCTCTATATTTGTCTAGAGATTGGGAGAAATCGATCCTCCTCTTGAATAGAGGATCACTTGTATCTTATTATTTTCTTCCGATCTATTTAATTCTTGCAATAAAATTACTATTTTCTGATTTTTTTTTTAGTTTGGAAGAGTTTCTCGCTGATTTTCTGAAATTTATAGAATTTACTTGAAATCTTCAAGTGGTTCCTATCAGTCTACGTCTACCTTTCTTAACATAAGTAAAATCTAATACCTCTACTTTCCTAACCAAGTCGAAATGCAGAGGTATTAGATTTTTGTTATAAGAAGAGAAGATTATAATTGCTAGCATCCCCCGCAACCATTTGTAGGTTTAATAATGGGTCATTAAATAACTTGAAAGTTATTGTTGAGGTAGTAATCTTTGATCATCAAGGCATGCACCTATAGTGGAATCTTATATAGGTTATCATGAAAGCATCAATCAATGATCACCAATTATGTTCTCCTGGGTCGTGCTCATTGCCTGGGGTTGGTAGCTCATGAATGGCTACTCTTCAGTGATTCAAGATACCATAGGTTAGGCTACTAAGTACTAACAAAGTTAGGTAATTGAGTGATCTTTGAGTAGCTAAATAATATATTATATTTCAAACAATGTTTATCCATGTGTCGAGTTACTTGGATTCCAACCTTTGATATATTAGTAATACAAGCAAGAAAGGTTCACTGTTGTGTGCGCCTTGAATGTTGCCATTATTCTCCTTTTTACTTGCAAAAATATTAAAGCTTCCACCTAATTTGAATTAATATAACCTCCACACTCAAGCTCGTCACATATAGTTAGTTTTGCGATGAAGAAAAATCATTTTTTCCTTGAGATTTATGGTGTCTTTTATTTAATGAAACTAAACTAGGAAGTTTCTCCATAAAATTTTCTAGTTAATTCACCATGCAAAACTATGAATCATTTGCTCAGGGTTTGCACTCAAGCAATTGGCCTACGGATCTAACACTCATATGATCAAGCCAATGCATTATTTGGAAATTTGGTTTTTTCTCAGGGCCTGCATTCGAGCAATTGGCCTACAAACCTGACACTAACATGACTAAGCCCATACATAGTTTAAGATTTTGTAGACTGAGCCATTACCATAGCCAATGCTCAGGCTTGTTTGCTTTGGTCATTTTCTAGGGCTTGTTTATATAGGCCAATAATTGGATTGCTCATCCAGATCAATATTTGGATTTTAATTTCTCTAAAATTGGGCAAGACTTTACACAAGCTTTTTAGTTTGTTGGAAGGTAATTTTGACACTATGAGGATCAACACCAATTTATGATCCTGAGAAGATGATTATGTTGATATCTTACGAGAGACTATGGTTGGGGGAGTTTTGACTTGCATTGTGATCTTTCAAAAACTACTCAAGTAAACGGGTTGCTTCTGTTAAAGCGATAAGTGGCACTCTGGTTTTTTTTTAATGCCCATAAAAAAAGGTGCAACTTTTAGGTATCTAAACGTCCAACCTGAATAAGCATAATTTTTAAGGCATATTTAGTCACCCATTCCTCGTTGAATTAGGCTTTAGTTTGGCTTCACTTTATCAAACTACTGGCCAAACTTGGACCCAGACACCTCATAAGCAAGTTCAACAACAACAACAACATCAAGCTTTTATCCCACTATGTGGGGTCAGCTACATGAATCATTTTCCTTCATTGTGTCCAATTAAAAGTCAAATTCTCATTTAAATCTAAAAAAGAAAGGTCATTCCTAATATTTTCTAACCAAGTCTTTTTGGGTCTACCTCTACCTTTCTTAACATAAGTCAAATCTAATACCACTACTCTCCTAACCGGGTCATCAGAAGGCCGCCGTTTTATGTGACCAAACCATCTAAGACGACTCTCTCTAATCTTATCTTCTAGTGGAGCTACTCCAACCTTTTCACGTATTTGCTCATTTTGCTTCCTATCTCTAAGGGTAAAGCCACTCATCCACCTGAGCATTCTCATCTCTGCCACACTTAACTTAGTATTATGCTTCTCTTTTAATGACCAACATTCGGCATCATAAAGCATTGCAGGCCTCACCACCATCTTATAGAATTTTCCCTTAAGTTTGAGGGGTACTTTTCTATCACACAACAAGCCCGATGCATTCCTCCACTTCAGCCATCCAACTTGAATTCTGCTGATAATATCCCCATCTATTTCACCATCACTCTGAATAATAGATCCAAGATATCTAAAACATGTACTCTTATTGATGACTTGATCGCCCAAAGTCACAATCCCCTCACTAGGTTTATTACTACTAAAATTACACTCTATATATTCCGTTTTAGATCTACTCAAGCGAAAACCTTTAGACTCTAAGGTTGCCCTCCATAACTAGAGTTTACCTTCAACTCCCTCTCTAGTCTTATCAACAAGAAGAATATCATTAGCAAAAAGCATACACCAAGGTACATCCTCTTGCAAATGTCTAGTGAGAACATCCATGAATAAAGAAAAAAGATATGGACTTTAAGACTGATCCTTGATGTAATCCAACCGAAATAGGAAAATACTTGGTCAATCCACCTTGTGTTTGAACACAAGTAATAGCTCCTGCATACATATCTTTAATGATTTGAATATAAGCATTATTGACTCCTTCTTTTCAAGAACTCTCCATAGCACTTCTCTTGGAACTTTATCATATGCTTTTTCTAAATCAATAAATATCATATGTAGATCCTCCTTATTTTCTCTATATTTTTCCATCAAACCTCTGAATAAATGTATGGCTTCCATAGTCGACCTACCCGGCATGAATCCAAATTGATTTTGAGAAACATTAGTATCACGCCGCAACCTATGCTCCAAAACTCACTCCCATAGTTTTAAAGTATGACACATTAACTTAATACCTCTATAATTCGCACAATCTTGTACATCACCTTTATTCTTAAAAATAGGAATTAACACACTCATTCTCCACTCATCTGGCATCTTCTTAGTCTTCAAAATAGTATTAAAAAGTTTAGTAAGCCATGAAATTCCTTCATCTCCTAAGCATTTCCACACCTCTATTGGAATATCATCAGGTCCAACAGCTTTTCCACCCTTCATTTTCTTTAAAGCATCTCTAACTTCAGTTTTACTAATACGCCGATAAAAACATAAATCTTTATTTTCATCTAGGGTGCTAAGGTCACTATAGTCAATCTTATTTTCACAATCTTCATTAAAAAGTTTAGCAAAATATCTCATCCATCTTTGTTGAATATCATCTTCTAAGAAAAGTATTTTTTGATCTTCATCTTTAATACACTTCACTTGAACTAAATCCTTACTACTCCTATCTCTTTGTTTGGCTAACTTATACATATATCTTTCTCCCTCTTTAGTATCTAATCTATTATATAAATCACTAAAAGCTAATGCCTTTGCATCGCATATTGCTTTCTTAGAATCCTTACGAGCCACTTTATATAATTCCCAATTATCAGAATTTTTAAAATTAAACCAATTTTTATAACAAAGCTTCTTATTTTTAATTTTTTCTTGCACATTAGGATTCCACGTTCCAAACCCATATCCACCATGAATGCTTTTAAAATCATCTACCTCTCTATCAACATGTCCATTTAAATCTCCTCCAATAAAAACTTTTTCATCAAGAGGTATCTTTTGTATTAATTCTTCTAAGTCATTCCAAAAATTTAATTTAGAACTCATATCCAAACCTACTTGAGAAACATAAGCACTTATAATATAAACAATCTTAACATCAACAATAATCTTTAAAGTTATAATTCTATCTCCAATCATATTAATTTTTATAGCATTATCATTCAAACTCTTATCTATAATAACATCTACGCCATTTCTAGTACGTCTCTTACCCAAATAACCAAGTTTAAATCCTAACCTATCAATTTCCTTAGCCTTCTCTCCAACCCATTTAGTTTCCTGAATGCACAAAATATTTAACTTCCTATGAATCATAATATCTATTAATTCCATTAACTTTACTGTAAGGGAACCTATATTCTAAGTTCCTATCCTAATATTAGTTTCAAGTTTTTTAGTATTATGGACTAGCTTCTTTGCCGACATTCGTCCTTGATGTGAGAACCCTTGCCTATTTAACATTGCACCCGGGCGCCGGTGCAGCGGCCCTTGCACACTTGTCATTGTATTCAGGCCATACAGCGCATCGCTTCCAGGGGACGCCCTAGCATTAATACAATTTCTTAAAGGATTCATGTCATTAATATTCAATAAGTTTTATGCTGGTTGTCGACTATCTAACGCAACCCTCCACTTTTCTCATCCAGGACTTGGGACCTGGTAACAACAGTGTTAAATCCAATTGAACATTCTTAAATCAATAAAATTAGAGCTCAAATAGTCCTGAATTAAATCTACCATTAAAAGAGCTATGCCTTATCAACTCTCTACTTGAGCAATCAGAAGGCTTATGATAATTCTTATTGAGATTTGAGATTTAAAGAGGAGAATCTCACTCAAGATCTACTTAGCAGAGTTGTAGCTCTAAGTTCAGCCACATAAGAGGATCACCTCACAAATTTATATCAAAAAGAATGAATTTAATAACCTTTTGATGTGCACAAGCTTATTAAAAGTAAGAAATATATTTTTTTAAAAAGGAAGAGAAGATTCTAATCAATAGCATCCCACGTGACCATTTGTAGATCTAATAAATTGGGCATTAAAAAACTTGAAAGTTATTGTTGAGGTAGTAATCTTTGTTCATCAAGGCATGTACCTATAGTGGAATATTGTATGTTTATCAAAAAAGCATCAATCAACAATCACTAATTATGTTCTAATGGATAGTAATCATTGTCCAAGGTTGTTAGCTCATGAATGGTTGCACTTCAATTAGGGGTGTCAATATTTGACCCGACCCAAAAACCCGACCCGAACCCATACCAGAAAATATCGGGTTCGGCAACCCGAACCAGGTTGAATTCGGGTTGACCCGGAAACCCGAAATCAACCCTGTTTAACCAGTTTTTAATTAATTTAGGAGGGTTTAAAAAGATTATTATGAAATAAGTAAATAATTTTTCTAAAAAATAATAAATATTGTTGCCCAAATTAAATTAAGCTTGATTTATTTTAAATTGATTGCAGTAAATCTTACCTTAATTTGATTTAGGTTTAAATAAATTGAATTAAATAAAAAAAAGTTAATAAAACATACTCGAAGCTGGTCGGGTTCAGGTTGACCCGGAAAATCGACCCGTTTGCAAAAATGGGTCGGATCAGTTTCGGGTTAGACCCAAACCTGGCCTGTGACCCGATTTTGACAGCCCTAACTTCAATGATTCAAGAAAGCATGTGTTAGGCTACTAACAAAGTTAATAGAGGAAGTTGAGTGATGTTTGAGTGGTTAAAGAATATCCTACCAATGAATATCATGAACATGAAGATATTGAGCACATTACCTAAAAATAATTCATCATTGGAAGCCCAACGTCCTTTTTTTGTCCTTGACTCAGCAGCATGGACAGCAATCACATGTTGATAATCTGCCATACCTACACATAAAAAATAGTTTTATTAAAAAACAATTTAAGTAACTATTTTATTGGCAAAACCAGAAATAATTTATACATTAGAAGCATGCGATGATAATGCATTGGGTTCAATTTTAAAGCATTATACTATTATTAAATCTACTTTAAAACATCACAATTTACACATTAGAAGCACTACATGAAATTCAGTCGTTTTAAAACCTAATAATTTTTAATTTGCATCTGATAAAACATATTGTCACTAATACAAAGTTTTTGGTACACAACAAAAAAATGGTAAAATCTGACCTTGGATTTCTAACAAGCAGTTATGACAATATATATTCTATTTGAATATTAGAAAAAAATTCAAACCCAAATTGCACTTAAATATTAGAATAATGGAGGGGATTAACAGAGAAACCTAATGCCAGAGCACATATTGGCTGATTTATAAAATAACTTCAAGAATAAATTAATGTAAACTAAAACATATATGCTAATTAATTTCACCTTCAAAATGGTGAGCCAACGAAACCCTGGCAACAACATCTGCTGAAAGCTGCTCAACTGGCACTAGCGGAACAACAGCATATCCAGTTGCCTTCACATTTTGAGTCCGCGAAATTCGGAGGAGGATACTTGTGGAAGGGCGAGGCTCGCCGAAAGCCGGATGACAGTAAGGATCCTCGGGCCGGAATTTGAGACTTAAGAACCTCCTTCTATCCTGACACAAATAAATAATGTGAACAAGTCATATCACCAGGACACAAAAGAAAATAGCAGGTGGGCAGTACCTTGTCAGAATCTTGGGTGCCGCTAAGATTCTGGAGGGCGCAGCTCCATGCCTGAAATAAGACATAAACAGAGTGTTAAAGTGGCGTACTTGAACGAGAAGGAAAAAAATTAAGGAAAGAGAAAAGCACGACATTGAAATACCTCGGAGATTTTCGATAGGCCGCCTAGGGTTTCGATGGCGCGCGAGGCGGAGGAGGGATAGCCGGGATAGTGGACAGCCAATACTTCGGTCTCAGGTAGAAAGCCAGACACTGCCCCATCTTTTATAACGGATGCACACGGTTGAGGAGGGAAGACTGAGTTGATAGAGGAGGAAGAAGTGGCTGTCACACAATCGTCTTGTTCTCTCCGTGTCATGGCTACGGAGGAAAAGCTACGTAGATGATCGAGATTTGTGAGGGCTGAGGGGTTGAGTTCGGATTTATTAGAGATTTACGGGATTTGGCCGAAGAAACGCGCGAAAGGGAGAAAGTTACCTTCACAGCGAGCGAGCTCCCGTTCGTTGCTTCCGATCAAAATGTTGTAACTTCCGATAACGTCGTCGAAGGAGCGAAGTCGAACTGCAACGAAGGAGCCGAAGAAACAACTCGTCCAATCTCAACACCTCCCGCGGAACGAAACCGAACAGTAACGACCAGATAAAAAGCAAACCCTAGACGCCTCTAAGCTATTACTAATTACTGGTTAATTTAAGTAATATAATTTAAAATATTAATTGTTAAGTAAATTAATTAAATAATTAATAGTGTAATTAGTGCATAAGTTAATTATCTAATTTAACTTTTTTAAAATATTTAGTAATATAATTAGTAATTAAAAATTATTGTAATTATCTTAATTTATCCAATTTAAAATAGAAATTATTAAATATATAATTATTAGTTTAAATAATAATTATTATTAAGTAGTATATTTTTAAGTGATTAATAGATAATTTAATAATATAATTTATAATTAGAAACTAACGACAAATAATACTTAATGAATTAATTAATTTATTAGTAGGATTAAATGTAATTTCAAATAGAATAATTACTATATAATATTATAAATAATAATTAAATAATCCTTTGTATATCCTTTGTATTATAATATTTAAATGATTAATGTGATAATTAAGAATATAATGCATAATTAAAATTAATTAAATAATAGTTTAATATTAATTAAATCTTTAATATGAGTATTAGTTAAATAATTAGTCAGTTAAAAAATCATTTTCGGTAAGTATCTAAATTGAGTTGAATAAGTAGTGTATTCTAAAGTGGCTTAATCAGCCATAACTCAAAATTTGTCAAATTTGAAATTGCTTAAAATCTTGAGACTCTATAAACCGAATATTTTTTAAGTAAAAAAATGCTAAAACATTAATCTCTTCCAAATAAATAAAAATTTTACCTAACCCTCAAAGATATCTGCCCAACAAAACTCAAGAAATTAGCTTATAACATTGACAAGAGAAATGGCCGAATAAGGGCGCAAAAGGGAGAAAACAATTACCTTCGCAAAGAGCTCCCTCACGTCCTCATCGTTAGGTCCGATCCAACAACAAAAAATGGCGATATTTCATAACAGGATGCTCGTCAAAAGAGGTGAAGAAGTCTTTTATCTACTTGTTCAAAACTTTACCTCATGTGTGAAATAGGCGAAGTCGAACATTTTCGAACAGCAAATCCTAGGCTTATGGCTACATCAAGAGGAATTTTTATTAGATCCAGACACCTGGCGTAGCTCTACATCCGGACGCCAATAAAATGTCGCCACGTGCTCTTACTCTTTACCGCGCGGTCCAACGACCCGACCCGGACCGGAATCCAATATTGCTATGAATTGGCTGATTTGTACAGACCAGGGTATTGCTAGGTTTTGCTCGATATTGCTCGATAACGAGAAATACTATTATGTCAAGACCAATACCAAGCAATACCTAGCAATACTGAGCAGTACCCCAGTTTTGCTAGGTATTGCTCGGTATTGGTCTTGACAGAGCGATATTTCTCGTTATTGCCAAGCAATACCGAGCAATACCTAGCAATACAGGAACATAGCAATACCGGGTTTCCATTCCAGGTCGGGTCGTCGAGCCGCGCAGTAAAGAGTAAGAGTACGTGGCGACATTTTATTGACGTCCGAATGTAGAGCTACGTCAGGTGTCTGTACCTAATAAAAATTCCAGCAAGAGAGAGCAGAGAAATTCTTAGAAATCTCGGCCATTGCATTGGAGAGAGGTATCTATCGTAGAAATTAATTAATTTGATTCAACTAATTTAACAAAAAATAATTTAAAAATAATATAATTAATAATTAACTAATTATTCGTATAAATTGATAATTAATTTAAATTTTAATTAAATTTAAAACTCAAATTCTAAACATCCTATCATTCAAATCAGAAATGAATCTAATTTAGCTAAATTAATATAATTTAAAATATTAATAATTAATTAGATTAATTAAATAATTAATATTATAAATAAATAATTTAAATTAACTTAATTAAATAATTAGTTGTATAGTTAGTAATTAAAATTTAATATAATTTGAAATATAAATTATTAATTATATAATTAAGAATATAAATAAGTATATAATTATTAATAACTCTAGTCCTACTCCTAATGACAGCTTAGTGATTAATGATTGTGTTGATGTTCTTGTTACTTTTATAGAGCCCCAAGGATTAATGTATCATATAAAGGATAATTCGGGCATTGAAGTGAGAACCCACCTGGACTGGCTTCATGACTATAGTACCGATTCTGATTCTGCTTCTGATTATGTGGAATCAATCGGAGATGGCGATCCTAGCAATTCTTTTAATTTGTTGCATGATCTACCGGTTGTTTCTGTTGCCCCTCGTGGTAGACCTCGTGGCCGGGGCAGACGTGGTCGTTGAATGTTAGATTATGTGATGTTTTGGGGTTGCTGATTGTGTTGCTTTTCTTTCGTTGGTATGCCTTTGTGACTTGTTGGTTAACCGATCAAATGGTTTTGTTTTGGACGATGAGGAAGCAGCGTGGCTGCAAGCGTCGTGGAAGGCCAGGGTTGGTTGGCAACCTGGTTGGCCCTTCGTTTATGAATATTCCAGTGGATGGCCCCACCCTGGCAACCCGGAGCTGGTCTGAGTCCGACTTTATTGATCTTTAACTTTTTTCATCTTTGCTTTGTTTTTAATGTTATTCATGTAAGCTTATGCTGTGGCCAGATGTGTGGTCTCCTTTTGTAACCTTCTTTCATTAATGGATTTCTGTTTTTTCAAAAAAAATTAAAATTTAATGAGTAAGAGAATATTTAAGTGATTAATGAGATAATTATAATATTGATATATTATAAAATATATATCTTGATCGGTCACGAATCACGAGATAAATTGGAATTGGAAATATCTGAAATTAACTCCGGGACCATCTAAATTCTGATTACAGTAAACTCATAGTCGAACTGAACGTTTCAAAAAGACGAACTCAACAAAACCAAATTAAATCCCATCCAAGTCCAAATGGTTCCAAATCAAGAGTCCGAAACACGTTTAGAAGGTTTGAAATATAAATTGGATAACTAAATGATTTTCAAATGTGACATCCTTACAGTCGAATCGAGGGCCTCGTTGAGACAAATCCAACGAGCTCAACATTGTGAATTTTTACATCATTAAGGCACTCAATTGTCCAATAAACAGTCTATGATTAAGGGAATCAATATTGACAATCCATCTAATCACTCTAATCTACCATTGATCTTCTCATTATTAATTACTAGTCATGCCACTCCTAAAAAATTATAGATAAACCCTCCATTTATTCGCAAAAGGAAAGAGGGTGAAAAAGGATGGTGAAGGACAGGAATAAAGAAGAGAAATCTAAGATCTCTCTTGTCGACAAGCTCTTTCTCGATCACTATCAGGACTTCCACCTAGCCATCGACTGTCGTTGGATTTATGCCCGTCATCTAACTTCCACCCGTCGCTGGACTTTTGTGCTACGTGGGGTTAGCTACATGAATCATTTCTTTCCATTGTGTCCTATTAATAGTGAAATTTTCATTTTAATATAATAAAAAAGATAATTTCTAATATTTTATAGTCTTATTAGATCTACCTCTACATTTCTTAACATGTTCCAAATCTAATACATCTACTCTTCTAACCGGATCATTGGGAGTCTGATATTTTATGTGATCAAACCATGGGGGAAAGTTCATAAATATTCTTACAAGAGGGTGAAACATTCATTATTTAAAAAAAAATATCAAGTTCATAAAAATTTCTCAAAGTCATACAATGTTATTACATCAATTTTAGACATATGTTCTTCATCATCTAAAAAGTTGAATTGCATAAAGTAAAATACTTACATCAACCTCATATAGTATATTGTGATGAATCTCAATGAAGGAGTATGTGCCTGATCGAATATTTTTTAAAGTAATGATCAGCGTATCATAAAATTTTCTACAAACCATCACCAGACCATCATAACTCTACTTAGTCGACATTATGAGTGTGCTGCTAAATTATTGCGGTTGACATAGAATCAAACCCCTCCATCATGTCATGCGCTATTTGCCCACATTAGCATGCATACCCACTTCCTCCAACAAAATGTAGTGCGATTGTCGCCATCAACTTATCGCTCGATACAATAAAATACAAAAAGTTATGTGCTTAATGTTTGCTAAATTCGGAGCAAATGCAATACAATTGGTTTGGGAAAATTAAACCAATTAAATCAAAATCTTTAAAATAGAAGTATTGAAATTGTCACCTACCACAATATGAGCAATTTTCGTAAAAACATTATGGCGAATTGGCGACCAAAAAAATCTTGATTTCCTCTTTCTGTGGGTAACGCCACCACTCAATATCGTAGTGCTACATGCTGAATCTATAATTATTATATATCATAGCCTTTAATACTGCAATGACAACTTTTGTCATCAGTGTGCTCACTGATCTAGCATTGCTATGTGTGGTTCAAATAGAAATTAAGATTCTCATTTTAGAAATTTTAGATTTTACAATCTATCCACTTTAGAAAAATGTAATCCCAGACATTTCCACTAAGGATTTGAGCACAAAACCGATATAAAGCAAATCCATTCTAAATTAAACTCTTATCAAGTCAAAATCACTTCAAAAGCTCATTAAAGAATTTATGTCAAATTAGTAATCAATATCGATCATACATTCATATATTTCATTTAATCACACGTCATTCATTTATGCAAGAAATGCTATGTTATTCAACATTTAAAATAATTTTTTTACCAGTAGAAACTCTCAAATTATTGTCAATCTTCCAATTGCTTTAAATTGTACACTCATGACATCCTTGGAGTAGGTAATGTTGGTTTTGATGTAACAAAAACTCAAAATTTCCAATATAATGTCGTATAGCATAAGGTTGTAACCATGACTCAGGCTTCGTTTGATACAGCTTTTTTACTGCTTCTTAAAGCAGTTTTATGGTACAAAAATTGAACTTTTTGTATTAAAAAGGTGATTTAAGAAACAATAAGAAAGTTGTCTCAAATGAAGCCTCAGTATACCTTATGTTCACCTCATAATCCTTTGGTTCTTAATAGGGATGCAGACATTTTGTTACGATAAATACTATATTTAAGTCAAATAAATAAATTATATTTTATGGTTTAATAAAAACCCATTATGAATGAATGTGTCCAACTTGTAATTAAGGGTATCAAAATGGTTTGATAGATCAAGTTTGCCTATGACCCGAAATTGACATTAAAAACAAATTCAAAAAACCCGATCTCAATCACTTTAATAAATATGTTAAAAAGACCAACCTAAATCTGACACGCTAACAACCCAAATGACTCGAACTCGACCTATTAATTCATTTTGGTTTAGTTTTTTTTTTTTAATTTTATTAACCATAAAAAATTTAGAATATTTGATAAAAAAAAGAAAAAAAGATTATACCCACAAATAAAAAAAAAGTTATCAAACTTATCATTTTCAGGTCAAAAGTGAATTCGCTGGCCAATCTTAACCCAAATTGTTCGAGTCTAGTTAGGTTCAAATTGTCGGGTCGGATCATCTATTGATCCCTACTTGTAGTTATGTGATTACAGGAGATTTTCAATTAAAGATTGAGGTTTCGTTTGTGACAGCTTTTTTACTGCTTCTTAAAGTCATTTTTTAATACAAAAATTTTAATTTTTATATTAGAAAGCTGCTTTAAGAAGCAGTAAAAAAGCCGTCCCAAACGAAACCTGAGTCGTCGTGGAGTCACGGACCTACTTCAAGAACGTTGGTAGAGTTTTGAACTTTTGATAAATAAAAATACCATAAAGTTAAGGCAATCTCATCCAGTCAGCCTTGAGGCCAAGAGTAGCTAAAACACTTATAGACCTTTTTCAAGAGTCGAATCCCTCTTGTTTAGGTGATTTTGGCGAGTTTATTTTAACAACTTCGATGTGTTTGTTGATTTGCCTCAACATGGATGCATAGTATTCAAAATTGTGATTCATACTGTAGAGATTTTAATACAAATCAAGAAGCCAAATTCCGATTAAATAAACAATAACTCGGTGGGATCACCGTATAAATATTTTCCTTCCCTGCGTTCGAAGCACCAGTGAGCATCCCCAGCGAGATATTGGCCGGTCTCCACCGATTACCGCCGTTCAATTGGCCGGAAGCACAAATCTCGACAACCTTCGAGATCTTCGCTCGCACAAGAAACAAAGAAGCCCGACATCCGCCCTAGTTCCTCCCAATCCTCCTCCGATGAACAGCGCACCCACGGTCACGTGAACGCCCTTCCTCGAATCCCCCAATTGAATGCCACAAACGCCCACGGGCATTCTCGTCGTTTCCAACCCTCTAACCACTGCTCCCCCCTCCGAGCCACCCCGCCGTCCGCTTCGTTGCGAACCCGAGCCACCTCCGCATTGTCCGGTCCTCCGTCGCACCGGTTCGGCTCACACCTGTAATCACCCCTGCATTTCTCGGCCCAACCCGGGCCCCGCCACCGGCCCCCGCCGCTGCAGAGAACCTCCCACTCCCCGTGATTGTCGTCTCCGACCTCAAAAACATCAGATCCGACGGC
This sequence comes from Dendrobium catenatum, assembly GCF_001605985.2. Taxonomy (NCBI): domain Eukaryota; kingdom Viridiplantae; phylum Streptophyta; class Magnoliopsida; order Asparagales; family Orchidaceae; genus Dendrobium; species Dendrobium catenatum. The sequence continues at coordinate 1,837,525 of NW_021319483.1, read as the reverse complement.
CGCAAATCACTCCACCTTTCCTGAGATCCTCCTCCAGAGAACACCACCCGATGACTATACCGCCCACCGTCCCCCTCCCCCTCTGCCGCCGCCGACAGCAAAAGCCCGTCTTTTCTCTGCCTCTCCGTTGATACAACAATGGTGCATCCGCTTGTCTTCTCTCCAGCCGAAGAGTGCCTGCCTGAGACTCTCCGAGCGGGTGGCGCCGCCGCCGCTACAGACGACACCTGCGGCGGCATCGGATCGGGGCGGCGGAGGAGGAGAACGTCCTCAGGATGAATGCGAGAGCGGCAGAGTGGGCATGTGGAGTGAGACTCGAGCCAGGCGTCAACGCAGTTGACGTGGAAGGCGTGGCGACATTTAGGAAGAAGCCTGAGGAGCTCCTCCGCCTCAAACCGGCCCAAGCAGACCGCGCACTCGAGCCCATCCTTCTCCCCCATCAGCGAGGCGAACCGAAAAACAGGCAAAGATTCCACCACCGCACGTTCCACCCCAGAAGTCCGATCCTCCGCCGTCCCGCTAAGCGCCACTAATCCGACCCCTCCACTGGCGGCCGCGGAGGCGGCCGCAGCCGCCGCCGCCTGTCTTCGGCAGTGCTTGGCGTATAGAAGCAGAAGAAATGTGAGGGAGAACATGGTGGTGAGCACGACCACTATAACAGCAACGCTTGGTCGGAACGGCACGACGGCCGGCTTTTGCTGTGGCGGCGGTGGCGGAGTTGCAGACGTCTCCGGGGATCCGTGCTCCTCTACGACCGATCTCTGTAGTTGGAAGCCCATTGCTTAGAGTGATTATGGAGGCGAGTATAAAAGGACGGAGAACAGTGAACCCTGAACAGTCTCCGCCGGGAGGCTGTCAGAAAAAGATTAAAAGCAAAGAAGGAAGAAGACAACACTGAAAAGCTTGCTTTTAAACGTTTAACGGTGCGCGCTTTCTCTCCCCCACCCCGTCTCACTCACTCGCGCTATTTCTATAACTGATATTTCTCAAATTTCTCCGCGGTGGCTATTAGCAAACGATGCGCCTTCGTGTAGGGCGTGCAAGGAACCAGGCGATGGGAGAGCAGAGGGTGGTGACGAGCACCTTGGTATCGGAGAACCGCCACCTGAGCCGAACAGCATTTAAGATACTGGCGGTGAGTTTCCGAGAATAGCCCCGGCCATTTTCAAAACTTAAGGGTCGAGAAATGGAGAAATTACGGCATCCGGACAACAAAATTAGACAATTTCTCCGTGAAATGTCGGAATAAATGTTTTATTGGGATGTTTTTTTTGTTTTTTTGTTTTTTTTGTTTTTTTGTAATTGGTTGATTATTAATCGGTTCACGCAGGTATTTAAGTGGTTCAGATCGAGCCCGTGAGCTCGCCCATTTAGAGGCAGCGTTTCTGAATGCGGTCGGGGTCCTGCTCCTATTCCTGATATAGTAGTAGGCTTAGCTGTATCCAATGACAATGGTAAATATATGATTTATTAACCAATGGTAGTTGCATCATTTAAATATGTTTTGAATACCCACTTTTGTTTAGTTTGGTTGGTGGGCGAGTACGGTTGGGAACCCCCAAACCTTTGCTCGAATCCCCTAGAGCGACAACGCTTCTTAAGTGGGGCCCAATCAAGTGATGGACAGGAGATTTTTGAGGTGAGTGCCTCTTCTAGGTTAGTCAAGAATAGGCAGGCTGTCAAGCACCCTTTTGAAGGTGAAAACGGGTGGATATCCGTTCCAAAAAAAAAGTTACGAATATAAATTTTGTAGAGCATCTAAATAAATAGAGCAGTGATTTATCCACAACAAAACTTAATATTAGTTCAATATATAAGATGATAAGAAATAAAATATATATGCCCTTCAAGTCTAGGAAATTAAGGCTTTGTTTGGGACGGCTTTTTTATTGCTTTCTAAAACGGAGTTTTAGTACAATTTTTTTTTTATTTTTATACTAAAACTCCTTTTTAGAAAGCAATAAAAAAGCTGTCCCAAACGAAGCCTAAGAGCGTCATATGAATGTCAAGTCAACGCTAAGGATTCTGTTGAGATGGCTTTTATCTTACAACTTTTTTTTTGCTCCTTTTAAGGAAATTTGATATTTATAAGTTGCTTAGAAAATATTAAGAAAATTATTTCAAAATGAAGGAACAACTTTTTATTGTTATTTTTTGTTGCTTTCAAAAACAAAAAAAAAATATACTAAAAAAATATATTAAAAATAATAAGAAAGCTATTACAAACAGAGTCTAAGTTTAAATTTTGCTAGAACTTTCTGTTTGTTGAGGGCTTGAATATTTTTTTTGGAGACATTTGAGCTATTAAGATAAATTCACACACACATCAGATACATAAACTTTGAACTCAAAATCTATTGATTAGCAGCCAAAGTTCCCAACCAACAAATTAAAATGAGCTTAATGGCCTGAATACTTAAATTTAAACATGTGGCTAATGAAGCAAGCTAGTGGAAGAAGATGGTCCTTGGGAAAGGGACATATTCTTCAAATGGTAAATTTTCCTTACTAAGCTACTGAAGCTCATTGCTCTAATACAGTGGGAAGGCCACTAGAAGGGAGGAGGGGACAACCCTAAAGGAACTAATAATGTTTGTTAGGGAAAATTAGTTCGACTTTCTTGAAGGAAGTAGTTGTATTGGTTTAAATAGAGGTTGTTTAGGGAAGTTTTTTAGGGTTTGTTCAAGATAATTGTATCGTTTAATAAAATTGATTGTAAAGTTGTTTTGGGAAAATTAACTTAGTAAGGCTTTGATTATGACAGCTTTATTATTGCTTTGCTTTTCAAATCTCAATCATAATTTTTACTTGGACATTGTTTTTTCAGTGTTTTTAATAATTTTTTATACTAGAAAGCTACTTCCTACAACAACTATAAAAAAAAGCTAGGTTCTCTACATCAGCTTTATAATTGCCTTTATAAACAACTGCAATAGTCCCAAACGAACCCTAACTCTTGTTACAAAAAAATAGCTTTAAAACACTTTTTTTTTTAAATAGTAGACAAATGAAATTGTGCTTGTTGTCTGAAAAATAAACTGCAAGCACTTCAAAAAAATTGTTTATTACCGATGTAAGACTATTTTCCGGCGAATTTTCCAGCGGATTATATATGCTAAAATATTTCCTACTATTTTTCACACATATTTTCCGTCGGACTTTCCGGTGGATTTATTTCAGGCGGATTTTCCGACGGATTTTTCGATGAATTTTAATAATTTCTAACATTTTATTTTAATTAATTATTAATATATCAAATTATTTTAATTAATTATTCATTTAATAACTTTATTTAATTAAGTATTAATTTAATAACTTATTTTATTTATTAATTAAAATAACAAATTTAATTAATTATTAATTTTACTAAAGTTTAATCAATTATTTGAAATATATAAAATTATTAATTTTGTTAAATTAAATATTATAAAATTAAAATAATAAGAAAAGTTTAATCATTAAAATAATAAGAAAAATAATAATTAATTGTAATATTCTATAGGTTATAATATAAATACAACAACAACAACATCAAGCCTTTATCCCACTACGTGGGGTCGGCTACATGAATCCTTTTTCTCCATTGTGTCCTTTTAAAAGTCAAATTCTCGTTTAAATCTAATAAAGAAAGGTCATTCCTAATATTTTCTAACCAAGTCTTTTTAGGTCTACCCCTACCTTTCTTAACATAAGTCAAATCTAATACCTCTACTCTCCTAACCGGGTCATCGCAAGGCCGCCGTTTTATGTGAACAAACCATCTAAGACGACTTTCTCTAATCTTATCTTCTATTGTAGCTACTCCAACCTTTTCACGTATATGCTCATTTCGTATAGGTTATAATATAAATATAAAAAAATAATAAGTTAAATGTTTTTGCATAAACGGTGTGATGGTAAGTGGGCATGCGCGGGACGCACGAGAGTCCGGGTTCGAACCCCGCCTTGAGCACAGGCGTGGCGGACCTAGGCACGGGTCGGCATGCGGGTCAGAGCGGGCTGGACTGTGGGGCGGAGCAGCTGGGTTGTGGTGCGCGTCGACACTGGCATAGGCGTGTAGCGGGTCTACGGGAAGCTGCTGCAGGCGGGCCGGCAAGAATTCTGAAATCGGATGGCTTTTTTATCAATTTTCTTTATTTCGGCTGTTTTTTTTCGCCGGAAATTGTACCAACGGAAATAATCCACCGGAAAAAATTCTATTTTTTTTGACTGAACATGTTTCCGATGCTCGTTTTACTGTCGAAAAAAATTTCATCGAAAATTCGCCGAAAAACTTTCAAATCCGCCAAAAAATCAGCTGGTAATAATGTTTTTCGTGTAGTGAAGAAATCTATCACAAATAAACCTTTAATGTAAAAGTTGTTGAGTTGTTATCCTAAAATAATCATATGGTTGTATACAGGGGCGGATCCAGCTTCTTTTTTGAGGGTGGGCAAAAAAATTTTTTGGGTGGGGGATGGGCAAAAATGCTTAGGATTGATAAAATGAGGGCAAAAATTTTTTTTGAGAGGGGGCAAAATACCTAAAATATCCAAAATATTCCAAACTATACCCTTTAAAATTAAAAAAAAAAATTTTTGAGGGGGGGCATTTGCCCCCCCTCAAGTGAATGGGGATCCGCCCATGGTTGTATATATCCACTCTTTCGATTTTTTAGATAAAAGTCAATTCTAATGAGTTATGATACAACTACGTAAGAGTTATGTTTAAAAAATGAGATAAGACTTGTTTGTATGATCATATCTATATGATACATATATTTGTAATATGCTCATAAAAGAAATTAAGCCTTGAATTTTATAAATTCTTAGAATAATTAATTTTTAAATTTCAACACCCCTTAAATTTAACTTTTTTTTTCATCCTTCATTCCAATAAAATGATTGAGTTTCTGGTGACACCAAGGTTTTATTTGGGATGATTTTATTAATGTTTCTTAAAATAGCTTTTTAGTTTTTAATACAAAATTTTAATTTATATACTAAAAAGCTATCTTAAAAAGTAGTAAGAAAGCTGACCCAAACGAAGCCTAAGTGTCAATTCATTTTTCACTTGTTGTACTTCCAAGACATAAAAGTTGATGACATTCATCATCGTAAACTCTTAAATTTTTGTAACTTGAACTCACTAAAATGTAAGCATTGGTTCATTAAAAAGTAGTAAGAAAGCTGGCCCAAACGAAGCCTAAGTGTCAATTCATTTTTCACTTATTGTACTTCCAAGACATAAAAGTTGATGACATTCATCATCTTAAACTCTTAAATTTTTATAACTTGAACTCACTAAAATGTAAGCATTGGTTCTTGTGAATATAAGATCATTCATATACAACGCAACTTGAGATATATCTCTTTCTTATATGTATAAATTATATTTGTAAGGACATTGAACAAAACTATTAGTTGTGAAAGCAAATTTTGTAACAATTTGAAAAACTTTCATCAATTTTGAGCAGCATACATAATATCAATCTATATAGTTTCCAGACAAGCAATATTTACAAATATCTCAACATGATTGATGACAGGTTATTGCTTGTACCATTTAGTAACCTATCTTGGTTTGTATTTTACTACTGCTCCATTAGCATTCTTATTTATTTTGCCTCTTCATAGAAAATTGACTCTTGATTAGTAAGAAAAATAATAAATGAGATTAAGCACACTAGTCACCTCATATATCTCCTGCAAGCTTCTAGTTCTTTGTTGCCTTGGATTATCTTCCAAAGTTAAAGGAGATGATGATGATGTATGTTCTTGCTTTTAGCTTGTTTGTTGTTGTTATTTTTCTCTTAATCGAATCTATTGATATCTCTTTTGTTTTGCCAATTTCAAAGAGCCCTCTTCATTAAACTCCACATCATTATTTACATGTTTTCTTATTAATGATTAAATAGCTTGTAAGCTTTTGACTTTTCATCATATATGATGATGAAAAACTAAACGCTAATCATCTAACTTCATTTTCTTTTGATTTGGACTGTGGCACATGTAATATAATTAAAAACATTCAAGTGATAGATGCTTCGCTCGCCTCACTCTAAACTTCATGTAGAGCGATACCATTTAAGCAATTTGTTGGACATTTATTAAGCAGGTAGATATCACAAACTTTAATTTTAGCAAAAAACTCTTTAGATAAATTCTTGATCTTTTTCATACTACTAATCATATTGAAAATGGATAGTTTTTTTTTTTCCTTTCTTCAAATACTGCTTTATTGTACTAAATATGATGTCATTAGATATTGTTAAATGGAATGCTCCTTACAATAATTTTTAAAGATTTTATATGTGAATTATCCATCATAATAGGATTACAGTGCATTTATTTTATAACTAATTTGATTATCCACTATTTTTTTAACCTTTTAAAGATGTAAAATGTCATTGATTTGTCATTAATGTAAACTTAAGCTTTTCTACTGCAATATCAACATCAATAAAGTAAAAAATAATGATTTCCTACAAATGATGTTGGAGTTAAAGATCTACATATATAAGTGTGAACATGCACAAATAGTACTTTTACATGATATAATGCCAGTTGCAAAAGCTCCTTGATTGCTTATCAAAAAAACATCTTTCCATAAAATTATTCTTGAGAGTTGATGTGAGGCAATATGTTCGTCATGTGCTTGGTTGATAATTAATAGAGACAACCAAAATGGAGATGCCTAAATCTCAAATGCCATAAGCATATATATTTGATATTCAATAAGATTAGTTGATAATAATTTGACATTTACTTAGATATTCTTGGCCATCAACCCACCATTAGCCTTGAAGTGTTAGTTGCTCAATGGACCTTATCTTTGACGGGCCAAGGAGCAATTTCACCAATAGGGTTGCAATTCTTAAATATTATGATGATAGAGGAGAATTTACTATGCAAATAAGTCACAACATTTATCATGCGGAAACTCGAAAAAAAAAATTATTTGTTAGAGTTTTGAATTACAAACAGTTTCTTTTCCCTAAAATTGAAGAAATTATATATAATATAAATAAAATTTAGAGAACTTATTGGTGAAAGGAGCCTATAGGCATGGGGTTTGATTGAGTTCCATAAGAGTTGAAATGACTCATAGCCTCAAAAGGAGAGATTGAAACTACTTTGAGAAAACATTTAATTAGATGTGGTCAAGGTGGTCCCTCACCTAGAAGGAGGGGAACTATGGCTACTTGGAGTTTGTGAGCAATATGTGATGACTAGCATAACTCTTCTCATGAAAGTAAGATAATAAAACATGGCAAGTCTAAAAACACAAGTAATGATAAACTACACTCAAGTAGGTCGTCAGGGCTTTGAAATTTTCTATGATCCAAGAATTTTCGTAAGTTTCAAATATTTCAAATATATAGATATGTGGATTATTTATAAATTTTTTTAAGATATGTTAGCCATTTTTTTCAAAACATTCATATTTGCATTGTCAGACGATCCCACGCAAGGTTGGCACAATAGACTCACACAAATCCTAGACTATTCAATTGAATGACTAGGGGCCAATGGCTGTTTCCCAACGACAACAATTGCAAAAAATATATGTAATCAATCAGTAAAGTAAATATTTTTATAATTAGATTGGCCAAAATAATTCTAGAATATTGATGGGTCAAATTTAGGAGAAATTATTCTGTGCGAATACCGGAAAGTTCGGAGACCAACCAAGTCACCTGGTACACAGCGGTATCGAGCACCTGTACTAAGAAAAAAAGTGGCATGGCGTGTTCTTGGTCTTCAAACGTTGTCCGGGGTCCGCACATAATAATATTTCTAAATTTAGAGTCTCCAAAAAACTAGGCTAACATTTTTATGTCGAAATTTTTTATTTTTGCAGAGCAATCTAATGTTACTTTTGCCTTAATTAGGACAATATGAAGATAAAATGTGACTGTCTTCAATTAAAAAAAAAAAAAAGAAATTATTTGATTCCATTTTCCATGGGTATGCTCCCTTAATCAGATCTATTTTACATAAGCAGATCTATTTTACATAGCATACGTTTCATTTTTATTTGGCCATATAACCCAAAAATTTTTTAAAAAAATTTGATTTACTATTTTATTAAAATAGTTATTTGAGGCTTAAATAGAGTGGACATATTATTATTCTTAAATTTGGCTGTAAATCAAAATAATGTAATTTTATATTATTTAAATATGATAGAGTTATTGTTAGGTTGGAGTAGCTCCAGTGGCAAGATAAGATTAGAGAGAGTTGCCTTAGATAGTTTGATCACTTGCAGCGTCATCCTTCTGATGACCTATTTAAGAGAGTAGTTGTATTAGATCTTACTTATGCATGTATTGATGAGATGTATGCTATGTATGTTTTGTATTAGATATAGAGCATAAATACTGCATTAACATTATCAAACAATTATATTACGATCAAAATTTTATTTCATACAAAAATGAGTCACTGAAATCTACAAAGAACTTATGCTAAAAACATTCAAAACCTACCTACAAAACATACAAAACCTTAATTATGAATCTCATGCATCCATATTTGCAACAATATTACAAATTATAATATCCAATCACTAATATAGCTTATTAGATTAGTTCTCCAAAATCCACTCCTTTGTTATACATTAATTCTTCCCTAAAAATATCACACATGGGTACGTATAGGTAAGATAAATGAAAAAAAAGAAAGAAAACCAATACTAGAATTGTTGTGTCATGGAGTATTCACGGCGGTAGAGAAAAATAAAGTTTCGTGTCTTAGCGTTGTATGAAAATCCGGCACACAATCATATAAGAGAGAGTGTTTAACATTTATGAGACACTAAGATTTTTACGTGGAAAACCCTCGGGGCCTAGCCCAGTTTGAATGAATCCACTATTATTTGCAGTCGATTACAAATAAGGCCCTTCCTTAGAGGGAAGGCTTTGGCTTGATGTACATTATATAAATTACAAGGTGGGAATACAAAGATTCATTGTTTATGTATTTATTTGGTCGAAAGGATTGTAGTCGGTGGGCGATGTAAGTCGGAAGGACAATAGTCGGCGGGCGACGAAGGTCAGAAGGACTGTAGTCGATGGGCGACGTAAGTCAGAAGGACCGTAGTCGAAGGGCAACCGAGGTCAAAAGGACTATAGTTGGTGGACGACGTAAGTCAAAAGGACCGTAGTCGGTGGGCAACATAGGTCGAAAAGGTCGTAGTCGGCGGACGACATCAAGTAGAAGTCCATCAATGAACAAAAATCCAACATCAGATAGATGTCCAACAAAAATCTGACAACGGGCAGAAGTCCGATGTCGGGTAGAAATTTGGCGACGAGCGAAGCTCCGGCGTTAGGTAGAAGTCCGACGTCAGTCAACGGCGGGGGAGAACTTTGGCGTTAAATGGTATTCATGCAAAATTACATAGTCACTTGGAGATCGGACAGAACTCAGGCGTCACTTGAAAGTCGGGCGGAATTTCGGCGTTACTTGAAAGTTTGGCGGAACTCCGGCGGGGGTCGAGGAGGAGCTTCTTCCTTCCTTCTCTTCTCTTCTATTATTATTCTTCTTCTTGCTTGGGTCCCCTCTTAAGAGAAATGAGGGGCTATTTATAGTTTTTTGAAGATGACATGACCCATAAATAGAAAGAGGATCAAGGGCAAATGTGAAGTGGTTTGGATGGACGGCCGATATTGAATCCCTTAATTGTGGACCGTTCGTCAGAAATTTGAAGGTCTTAATGATATCAGAATTCGACAATCTTGGCCTTGTTGGATTCGTCTCGTCGAGCCGCTCGATTTGACTATAAGCATGTAATGTTTTGAAACTGTTTGGTAATTCAAATTGTGGTCTGAACCTTCCAACAGCACTTTAGGTCTTCGATTCAGACCCATTTGGGCTCGGATTGAGTTGAATTTGGTGTCGTTGGGTTCGTATTTCTGAGAAGATTTGTTCGACTGTAAGTTTTCTTAAATCGGAGTTCAGATGATCCCAAATTTAATTTTTGAAGTTTCCTATTTGGTATTTGCCTCGAGATTCGTGTCGATCAAGATAATTTTTGATGACATATCAAGAATATAAATTTAATTACAAAAGAGTGAAATAATATGCTTGACATATCACAATATCAATCTCATCCTCATCTCAAAACATAGGCAAAACAAAGAAAGATCATTAATGTGTTAAGTGTCATAAACATACACAATTAATGTCAATGTCATTTCATGTTTTTATTAATAAGATTCTTATCATGTCTTATTGATTATCCATATCTAAGTATAATCAAGTTTGAATTTGTTAAAAGTTTGAATCATTAGTTAAACTGATCATAATAGCTCATGAATTAATTATTGTATGATAGTAAAAACATAATACAAGAACATAAATATTCATATAAACTCATATGATTTATTATTCATTCTATGTAGTACTAGATTAAAGCTTTGTTTGGGATAATTTTTAATTGCTTCTTAAAGCAGCTTTTTAATAAAAAATTAAAATTTTTGTAGTGAAAAATTACTTTAATAAGCAAATAGAAAGCCGTCCCAAATGACGCCAAAGAAAAGGCATATGGTAATATTATAAGCTGCCAACAATCAGTTGTGACAGTACAAGTAAACATGAATCATTATATGGATGTATGTTAGCGAACTTTTTTTACAATCAATATCCAATCAATTACATTAGTCATACAAGTCATATCAATCATGCTTCTAGCTTGCAAAAGCTGCCAAAATTCATGTACTTGGTCCCATAACTCTGATGCATTTGGTCAATAGAGCTCATTCACTCATGCTTTCTTTCATATAGGAAAATCATAATCGTATGTCCAACTTAAAGATCAATCCATAGCTATAATTGGCATACACAGTAACATAGCAATATAAATAATTTGCACCCCGAAAGATATGATTTGATTATATCAAAAGCTTATGGAAATTAAGTTTTATGGCATGTAACACAAAATTTTCATATATAACACTCATGAAATTTGATGCACAATAAATACCCCAACATCACAATATGCTTAAAAATGATTTATTTGGAGGAATACATCATAAATCAAATTATAAATAAACAATTTTAGATAAACAATTACATCAAAATATTTATAAAGATTTAAAGGTTATCATTGTACAACATACACTAATATAAAAACTCAATAATTTCATCAACCTAGATAAAAAAAATTCTTGCAAGTTAACAAAAAGACAATTAATTTCACGCCCATACACAACTATTAACACGACATGCCATTTATAAAACATCACATGCAACAAACATTTAAAAGAGAAGAAAATTTTTCATAGTTTCGGGTAAATATATTATGCCCAACAAATCAATTTGATCTTTGATATAACCTCCATAGAAGTACTCACCAAAAGCATTGTGTTGCCTCTTTTCCAAGCTTCATTTTGTCTTCTCATATGTTCATATAGAAGGCAACCTCCCTCCCGACTCTCAAAAATTCAAATGAAATGAATTTATCTCTAAAAATTCCTTTTCCAATCGATTTAAAATGATCACTACACTACTGCTTCAATATTTGATCATGGATGCAAAAATATGGTGAAATGTGTTATTTATACTATGCATTTAACTCCATATAGATAATGGCTCAATCTTCAAAGCTAACATATCTTTTGCTAGCTTTAAATCATGCACTTGATAATTCTTCTCATGATTTTTTGCATTAGGATAAAATCAAATTATTATATGACATATCACTAAAAATCTGAAATATTTTTAATCTAAAGTTGATAGTAAATGATCAGGTGTTGAACACCACTTTAAGTGTAAAAACTTCTCTTCAAATTTAAGTGTTGAACTTGATAGCCGAGCAAACACTTTTTTCTCTCCTATAATATATCAATATATCATCTATACCAAAATAATAAACTACTCTTGATTCTATTTGAATATCTTATACTCATCAAATTCATAAATATAACTGGTGTATTAATAAGATCAAATGTCATCACCGAAAGTTCATAGTATCCACATACAACATTCAAAACAATCATGAAATTATATTCATACCTCAATTAATACCAATAGCTCAAATAGGTTATAAAAAATATAATGGCTTTCTCTAATTGACTAAATAAATTATATATCATGAGTTAATAATATTTATTCTTAATTGTGATATTATTCAACTTCTTAATCAACATATTATCTCGTTGATCTATTAGTATTCTTTGCTGTCATGATTGATGTTCCCTAAGTTGACATGCTAGTTCTAATAAACTCATTATCAAAAGAGTTTTTAGAATTGTACATACAACTCTTGAAGTTCTTTTATGGCCATCTTATAAGGAGCCTTATAAATTATTATTGCTCTTTAAATTGATTCTATAATAAACTCCATTTCTCTCATTAGAGGCATATAAAAATTGGGTGCCTCATTCTAATTCTCACCTCTCAAAGAACATGTTTTTAAACCATGGATATCACAAGCTTTTGCTCTTCCCCTCTTAATATCAAGAATCATGGCAACTAAATTCTTTTGATCCATACTTGAAAGTCAGACATGATGTACAGAGAGGGTCCATTACAAAATATTTCACTTTATACAAAGTACCACCAATCATGACCATTATGTCAAACTATTGATAAATTATATCAAGAATTATCAACTGCAAAATGCTTGCACTATAGTCTTTCATCAATTCCTACACATCCATTAACAACTTCTTTGATACTACTTACTTAGCCCATTCTTTAATGGTCGAAAATCTATCATTATTTTATGCTGATGGTATCGCTAAATAATATTCTTCATAAAGAGCTCCAATATTTTGTCCAAGAAAAATTTTATGGCGGTATAGACTTTAATCTACTCACTAAGATTTTCAAAGAATTTTCATCATTCATTGATGTTAACTTTTGCATCCCATGCTGAAGCTATCATCCATTGATATGTAAGTGTGGTTCATCGAATCATTACCGGCGTGTTAGGCACTATGGCAAAAATAATAAGCATAACATGGGCTTCAAGTGCGATTATTTTGGTTTTTGGGAAAATTAAGGGACATTAATATTCAGACTCACACATATTGTATGACTCAAATTCAAAATCTATATTCAAAATATCTAACAATCAGCACAACGAGAGCTGCCACGTGGAGTTGTTGGTTCTTCAGTTTACCATTTTCGACCGTCCTATAAGAGTTTTCGAAATGGATAGATGTTTCGGGGTGAGAACGTGTCATTGCCCGCTTCAGGCGGATAAGGAAGGTGTTTGCTGTTTTGCCTCAGAAAACAGTCCCCGTTCTCCCCTCGTTTCCCTTCCTTTTCCAACCCCTCCGGCCCTCCCCTCTCTCTGTTTCACTCACTCTCTCTCCTACGCCTGCTTCTAATTTTACGCAAATCACTTATCCCTTTCTGCCCTCTCTGCTCTTTTCACAATTTGATCTCCACCAACAAAAGGGATAAACAACAGAAGAAATCAAAGGTAGTACTTCTTATTCGTTAGTTCAATTTCCTCTACAGTTCTTTGGATTTTCTTCTAATATACTCTATTTTACGCTTCAAGTTGCTTCCTTTTTCATATTTTACTTGCAATTATGTCACTGCCCGTTGTATCCATACTGAAAGCCCCAATTTTTTTCTTGTTAATGTGTTATTCTTGCGAAGATATTATTAGTTCAGACAGAAAGCTTCTTCTTGTTGTTTTGATGCGTTTGTATTGTACCACGATGCGTTTTTATTCTACCACTTTAGTTGAGAATGGCATGGTTGAAGAAAAGCATGTCGGCATTAGGCCTTTTTTGTTTTTTCAATTTCAAATCCTGTGCCCACAGTCTAGATAATGAAATTCCATCCATCCTACTTGGTTAGCTCTGCAAATAGTTTATATTAGAAAGATCCATCCAACAACCATTTTATTATAAAATTAATTAAAACATTTGCCTCCCCTTCAAGAAAGCCAACTACAATGGGGAATTGGAGAGTCATCTTCACGATTGTTTACTTGGTTCAGCTTTTGTTCCCCAGTTTTCTCAGCATGTCTTCAGATCTTCGCATCCTTCCTCAATCGAAGCGTTATGTGATGCTGCACAAAGCTTCTAATCTTAGTTGAAATGAATTGCTAAATCCTTTCTTCCATTTTGTTTCTCCGTTTGGTAAGCAAAAAAGTTGAATCAGCTGGCGATGGAAACAAAGCCCACCACCTCTCTTAGAGATAGGAGGATCTCCCCATCCCTTGCCCGACCGAGCCCGAAGAATTTGCTCCCCCGAGGAGATATCTCGTCTCCAGTGGAGGCGAAGAAGCCAGTGGTAAACTATCTCAAGCCCAAGGCTGTTCCTTCTTATGAATCTCCAACTCGGAGAATTCCCATCATCCACAGCATCACCGCTAGTGCCACCACAAAAACACCCTCAGCAAGAAGATTGGCAGACAAGGCGCCATCTCCTTCAACCTTTACATCACAGAGATCATTGAAGCCTGCAAAACCGAGCAGCTCCTCCATGCCTAATGGTCATGAATCTGCTCAAACCGTTTCAAGAACTGCAAGGACCAGCCTTATCCCTAAAGCAAAGAGCACCAGTCTTAAGTTTGTCAAGAAAAAAGAAGCCCCTGTCACAATTGCTGTTATTCCTGAGGGAAAGATGTCATCAGATCATGATTCTGTAACTGCCATTGAAAGACCAGTTCAAGAGCAATTGTTGAACAACCACAAGAAGTTAGTAGAGGCTTTAAATGAGGTGGAGAATGTAGAAGAAAGTGACTTCATTAGTTCTTTGGTTGATGAAGGGAATCACATTGAAGAACAGAAGAGTGATGAGCCTGAGAATTGGGTATTTGATGAAGTCGAGGAAGTTCCTAACAAGGCTAGGGTGGCTGTGGCTTCCACGCAGGTGGAGAAAAAGGATGAGGAAAAGGTGGAACATGTGGATGCGGTCGTGAGACGAGTGGAGCCTGAAGTAAGAAGACCGATTCACGGAGCTACGGTTGTGATGGAAATGACGACGGTGAAGAAGAAGGATGCTTCTATAAGCAATGATGTGATCGAAGAGACCAAAAGCAAGCTGATGGGGACGAGGAAGAACAAGGTACTGGCTTTGGTTGGAGCTTTTGAAACGGTTATCTCACTGCAGGAACCGGAAGGTCAACAGATTCAGAAGACACTTCATCTTCAACATGGGCAGCAAATTCAACATGATCAACAAGTTGAGCAGAGTTTTGAAAATAAAAAAAGTCAACTGGGTGTTGACAGCCAGCATAATCAAGAGATTCAAGCGACTCAGAATGCTCAGCAACTAGGAGGAGTTGATGAAGAACATCAAGGGCTGGAAAAGGAGGAAGAGAATGCAACGTTGAAAGAAGAGGGTAATGAGGCTCTTGAAAGAGGAGAGGAGAGGGAGGATGAGATGCTGAAGAAAGAAGCTGATAAGGGAGTGGGTGCATTGATGAAAAGGAAGAGGCTGTTGAGGCCTTGTATAATAATGGAGTGATGGGAGAAGATGTAATACTGAAAGAAAAAAAAAATACTGAACAAGCTCTGCAGACTAGTAGCATGGCAGAAGAGGAGTCCCTGAAATCAATGTAGGAGGAGTATAATTTCCTGATTACTGATCTGTTCAGGTTAACCTCTTAGTTAGCTTCTTTGTTGAGGCCTTGCCATTGATGACTGATCTGTTCATCTCTTCTTTCTTTTGTTGTTCTTAGGGAGATGGGGGAAGATGTGTGCTGTCCTGATGATGTAATTGAAGCATCAATGTTGGTTTTGCATGTTTGTATTGATAATTTCCCCTCCTACTGACTGTATATCTGCTGAACCAGTACATTTTATTCTGTATTTTATATTGCTGGATTAATTTGAAGTTGCATATACAAGATTTTTGGTTTTAAGAGAAAGAGAATAGGTTGTAGACTTGCCACCCTCAGCTTAATAAAAGTTTGAGTGGAAAAAAACTAGGCAATCTTGCACTCTTGCAGTCTAGAATCATCGGCTTTTGTTTGTAAGAAAAATTTCTGTTTTCGTTGTTCCTTTCCGTAAATTTTTTGAATGAGAAAAGATGATGTAAATATTCTTGGGGTGGAAAGAAGCTTTCTTCAGCTTCTTGGAAGAGAGGATAGAGAGAGGGAAGGGGAGAAGAAGACAACAAAAATCTGAAATTTTATTGCTCAACTATTTTCTAATAATAGCTTATAGAGCCTATTTAAAGACACAAAAGGCAACGTTAATGGCAATACAAGCCATTCAAGAAAACTAAAGAAATAAACACCTAAAAATAGACTTAAGTTGGATAAAAAAACCTAACAATCTCGACCTTGATCCAACTTCTACCAAAGGACCCATAAAGAACCTCTGAATCAAACCATTCATTTCATGATTCTGCTGCCACTGTCAAGTTAGTGTCATCTTTGAGTTCAGCTCTTTTCCATTTCTCTTTATTCAGACAATTTCTTTTAAAATGTCCATCTTTGTGGCAAATATAGCACTTCTTGCTCATTTTTTCTTTTCTAATTTCAGATCTGCCCCTAATCAGCAACATGTGGCCATTCTTTTCTTCCTTAATCTCTAATTTTTGTTGAATGTCCTTTGACATCAATACAGACTTCATCTTTGTCATCGTCAAAGTCTGCTTCCCGTACAAAATTGTATCAACGATGTGTTCATAAGTTTTTGGCAACGAGTTAAGCAAGATGATGCCCTTATATTCTTCATCAATCCGCACGTCGGCATTCTTCAAATCAAGAGTTATCTTGTTGAAGTCATCCATATGCTTTCGAAGATCCTTTGATTCTTCCATTTGAATGGTATACAATTGCTTTTTTAATATTAGATGATTTGCAAGAGATTTTTTTTCAAGAACAGTGATTATAATTTCTCCCATACCTCGATGGTTGTTTCTTCATAGCCAACCTCTCGTAACACTTCATCACCAAGGAAAAGCAAGATTGTGATGTGAGCCTTCAATTTCATTTCCCTTGCCTTCACCCAATAAGTCAATGCCACAAATCCATCTCTAGATATTGCAACCATTGATGGACTGACATTGCCTTTATCTTGACCAGTCATAGGTTGAAATCATTTTCTCCGGTGAATCTGTCGATCTCGAATTTTTGTATTGAAATGATTCTCTTCGACTCAAATTTTTTTCAATCCGGAAGCTCCACCTCAAAGATCTAGAATGATCTTTATTCAAGAACAATATCTTAAATCTTTGGCCTCTGATTCACCTCTCACAGGTGTACAATACGCGCTCCACTTGCGGTGTCCGAAATCCTACCTAAACCTCCGTCTGCGCGCCTCTGTTTGAACGAATGCACTGCTTGCTCAGCAGGAATGTGCGTCACCACTCCCGCCGACCACGCCTGGCCCTCCTATGTGCACATGAATCCCACTGCCTTGCTCCCGTGCCTCTCAGCTTGCCTCTTCGCGTCTTCCCACGCATCCTGCTGCCAGCTCGCCGCCCTGAATGTCCCTTCTTTCTCTATAAGAACAATTCTTTTCCATATTGCAACCGAATAGACCTCCGTCCAACCGGCTAAGCTAGCCTCCCTCTTACTTTCTTTGGACCTTCCTCCACCTCGAGATTGCCCCAATTTGACTTTGATACCAAATGTAAATATTCTTGGGGTGGAAAGAAGCTTTCTTCAGCTTCTTCGAAGAGAGGAGAATAGATAGAGGGAAGTGTAGGAGTCAAGGAGATAACATAAATCTGATATTTTATTGTTTAATTATTTTCTAATAACGGTCTTGTTGCGGGCTAGAATATACGCGGCGATAGAGTTATAATTCTACGTCTTAGCGTTGCACGAATATCCAGCTCACACTGAATTTAGATTCTAAATTAAAGTATCATAAATATAAAATTCAAATTCATTTAAATTCATGTTTATTCATATTAGTTAACCACAAATTTAAATTAAAATTGAATAATTCATAGATATCCACCAATCCACATTAGAGTACCATAGTGAATTGAAGTTGCTTGAAGATTTGGGTCCTTAGGCTACAAAGAGGGCTAGCTAGGTATAAAAATATCCAACTCTTATATAGATTAGTCAATATGGTTGGGAAAGAAATTGATGCCTAATGTGATATCTTCAAGCTTCATGAATCTTTCACATACAAAAATCAAGATAAGGACATAGCTTCTTGAGCTAAACAAGGTGGATAAATGTTGAAGAGCCTTAAGATCAACTATTAGTAAAGGTAGGCATGAAAGATGTGTAGAATAATATTAAAAAAATTAGGGTGTTATTAAGGAAAACTCAATTCAATTTTATCCCATTATTTGGTTCAAGAAAAAAAATTAAGTTATGATAAATAGTAAAAATTTGATTATGTTAATTTTTGTTTAAAAAATATTTTATCTAGAATAAAATCAATTAATTTTTATATCATACTCATTTAATTTTATTATATATTCATATTTAATTGCTTGTGTTGTTAGTCCAATCAAAAATACTAAAAGCTCTATCATCAACATTTTAATTAATCAGTATAATAACAAGTTATGAAAAATTAAAATTAGCGAATATCAAAAACTTAAAAAAAAAAAAATTCAAATGGTTAAATTATTTTAAGATAAATGTAACCTATTATTAATTAATTAACTATTATATTATATTTCTTTCAAAATAAAATTAATGATAATTAAATCAGGATATTTTTAACCATTTTTTTCCTTTAAAAAAATATGATGATAGCTCCTTAGCATTAAAAGAACTAAATAATGAGTCGGTGTCTTCACAATTATTGCCCTTTCCCATCATATGAAAACCTTAATAATATGTGCAAAAGCATAAGCAGAGAGATGCCAATTTAAATTTTATTTTATTTTTTCGAAATTAAGTCTTTTCAAAATTTCATAAAGCATATGCATTTTGTCGGATTACAATTTCGGCCAATTGAAATTCGCTACATTCCACATTTACACAATTTTTAAATCTAAATGTAAATATGTAATATCTTGAATACTTTATTTCGTTTCTTGCAGTAAATTCTATTTAAATTTGAGACAGTTATAATTTATGTTTATTTATTTTGAGCGCGGAAATTAAATAATTATTTTTTAGGGTTATATTTGAGACAATTTTAAAATTTTCAAGTCAATATTGTTGCTTAACTATGACCGAATAATAAATATATCACTTTTTAAAATAATTTTCTAATTTCAAGTAATCAAATGGGCATTTAATTCATTTGAATAACTTTCTTATAAGTTTATTTTTCAGAATATAATCATAATTTTTATGTAGTATAAATTTTTGTACTGAGAAATTGCTTTCTACAATAGCTTTAAAAAAAGTTATTTTATCTACAACAAATTTACGATCACATTTATAAAAACTTACAATTATTTCAAACGAACACTATGAGAATTAAAAAAATTAGTTTGGAACAAATAGTAGTTAACATTGCACATAAGACCTCATTATTTTCTAAAATTATACTTATCCCTCCTTTTTTTTAACTCTTAGCTAACATATAATGTAATTGTTAAAAACATGAGGAACAAATGTAATTTTAGAAAAATGATAGGAGCCATTGTGTAAAAAGATATAGAGACATGTACACTAAATCATATGTAAGACTCTTTCACATCAATTTAAAAAATAAATTCCTGAATTGGAAGTTTTATGTGAAGAATAATATATAAATACTTAAATAGTATGGCATGCATGTGCAAAAGACATTATGGGATTTTTTGCAATCATTCACGGCTAAATTTAGTAGTGTAGGCCACATGCACTTAAGGGCAAGTTAGTACTTGGTATTTTTATTAAACTTGCGCATAAAAAATTCCTATGATAATCAATCAATAAGTTATTATAAAGTTGTGGAGCCTTTATTAATGAATGAGTTAAGAAGACAAACATGAATACAAATTTAACAATATACTAAACAAGTGAATGTTGTCATTAAGCAATAATTATGTTTAGAATTTGTTCATATAATCTTCTTTAATTATTTTTTTGGTGGCTTGATGATGCTTGCTTTTTAAGCAAGTAGAGTTGTTGGAGCTTTGTTAAACCTTTTGTAACTATTTTGATCATTAAGTCAATTGACGGCCTTACGCTTGTGTAGTATTTTATTATTTTTATTTGTATGATAGTTCAATTATTAGCACTATAGAATCCATCTCTCTCTCTCTCTCTCTCTCTCTCTCTTGTCGGCCTTACGCTTGTGCAGTGTATATTATTTTTTATTTGTATGATAATTCAATTATTAGCACTATTGAATCCATCTCTCTCTCTCTCTCTCTCTCTCTCTCTCTCTCTCTCTCTCTCTCGCACACACACACATACACACACATTTATTGGGTCTAGTTCGATCAATCATATAAATCTTGATTCATGGCACATCAAAATCATTGACAAAAATTTTAGTTGTTTCAATTGTAGATTTTTTAAGATAAATTTCTTATCATCAAATATGCATCAGTAACATTTAAAATTTATTCGAGAGATCAATGTTTAATCTCCATAATGAATGAAAGCATAAGGGATCTTTTTTGGGCTTTTGGTATGATGTATTCATAGTGTGCACAAATAAAAATTGAATCTAAGAGCTTGAAGAACTTTTTTGGAAAAGATTGTAATATTTTTTAGTCCTATCAAGAAGAGGGGACATACCTATCAATATTCAACCTCCCATAATTTTGACTTTATTTGAAAGATTCTTATAGAAAGTTTTGGGAAGTTATTGGGTCTTCCATGCAAAAGCTTACAAGATTATTCTAGTATGTTCTAGAGGCTTCATAGAATCTCTCTAACCATTACTTCCCCTTTGTTCCAACTTCCAATTTACTCATGTAATTATCAATAGATTTGCAAACAATTGGGTATAAGGGAAAGGAGTTTCAAATTGAGCTGCTTTCTATCAAAGGGAGATAGATCAAGAGGCCAAAGAGTTGGG
>NW_021319483.1:1702456-1816358 GCF_001605985.2 Dendrobium catenatum | reverse complement strand
TAAGAAAGGTAAGGGTAGACCTAAAAAGACTTGGTTAGAAAATATTAGGAATGACCTTTCTTTATTAGATTTAAACGAGAATTTGACTTTTAATAGGACACAATGGAGAAAAAAGATTCATGTAGCCGACCCCATGTAGTGGGATAAAGGCTTGATGTTGTTGTTGTTGTTGTATTAATATTTTAGAATAACTGGATTTGAGTTTTACTTTAAATATTAAAAACGACAAAGCACTTGGCGGAGTGGTTGAGGCGGGACGTTCGCGGATGACAGGTCGGGGGTTCGAATTAATCCCGCCTAAGGCGTGACATTGTTGCGCGGTTTGCCTGGCCCCACTGGGTGGGCTCGAGTGGAACAGATGGACTGGCTGGTCTGGGCGTAGAAACATTCCGCCGGACTGGCTGCTTGGGAGTGCGATTGGGACTGGGGGCGGGCTGGCTGGCGCAAAATACCTTTCTACTTTTTTTCTTTTTTTTATTTCCGGAAACTGTACCGGCGGACTAATTCCGCCGAAAGTCCATCGAAATATTTCCGGCGGCTTATTTTGCGCCGGTATAACTTTTCCGATGCGCGTGTAACCGGCGCAAAAAATATGCCGGAAATACTAATTTTCGACGAATTTTGGGCATTTTCCGACGAATTTTGTCCGCTGGTAACACACGATTTTCCTATAGTGATTTTAAAACATACATTTATTTTGCTAAGAAAGGAAGAATTTAAATATAATCACAAAGGAGAGAACAAAGTTTTCAAATTCTCCTAAGGAGGGGAGAAAAAGAATGTTATTATAAGAAGGGAGATTGATTATAAGAGAAACACATAGTTTGATGTATTAATAAAAATTTTGATCCATTATAAATGCAAGGAAAGGGTATATTTATAGAGCTACTACAGCAATATGTCTCAATTGATGTGATATATGAGTACATATCAATAGAGGGGCTAGTTGGTCATAGTAGATATTACACATATTGAGTTGGATATCAAGTATGTGCCATCTATTGGAATCCTGTAGGATGACTGGTTAGACAAGAGCTACTCGAGCATGGTATTTTATAGATAAGTAGTGTTAAAGATCATTGGGTATACAAGAAGAAAATTGAGAAATATGTGTCTAGTTGTAGTAAAGAGTGTCATATATCAAACATGCACTAGTACATGTAGGTTT
Source organism: Dendrobium catenatum (assembly GCF_001605985.2). Classification (NCBI taxonomy): domain Eukaryota; kingdom Viridiplantae; phylum Streptophyta; class Magnoliopsida; order Asparagales; family Orchidaceae; genus Dendrobium; species Dendrobium catenatum. The sequence goes on along the minus strand of NW_021319483.1, from coordinate 1,815,190 downwards.
GTAGGGTCATTTATCAATGTGATAGCATAAGGGTGGCCCATGTTGAGTTTCCAATGTCTACTAGGGACTACACACTTTCAAAAATGAAGTATGATTTTTGTTAGATGGGATTTATAGGAAGTTTTATAGAAAACAATGAAAGATTAGCTGAGAGAGAACTAAAAAAGTGATGGGATAGTGGGATTTATTAAATAATAAGGGTAAGCTAGTAGACTGAAACTTAGCCAAAAAAGATAAGCTAATAGGCTAGAACTAGGTAGATAAGTCCATGCTAGCATAGCCCAAATATATTACTAAATTGAATATACCCAAAGCTAACTATGTGGTTTGGTTCAATTAAACCTAAAAAATCCAAGAGAATTGGCAATTTGGCTTAGATCTAACTTTATGTCATATGGGTAGTTATGTTTGAGCGAAAAATAAATGACATTTATGTTGAAGATGAAATTAATGTAGAAGCATATATAACATTGAGTTTCTTAACTTATTTTAGATGGTGAATGAAATCTCCATATACTTTTAATTTATCTGCTCCACTAGTAATAGTCTTAATAAAGATAATAATGAAAAAATTCCTAATTGTGGAAGTGATTGTAACAATAGTTGTGGCATAGACTAAAAGCTTGAAATCAATGATGGCATGAGCAAAGTCATAGGCACTAGCATTGGAGTCATCCAATAGATTTTGGAGTGCTTTTTTTTTTCTTTTTAATGATGTGCTTATGAATGAGAAGATAAATGTCAACATGTTAAAGAATCATAGTTGAATGGAACTAATCCTAACTCCAAGGGGTTTACTAGTAGGTATTCTATGAGTATACTAGCGAAAGTGCCAAAGTTTGCATCAATACAAGCACTAATTAGCCTATTTGTAGGGTTCTTTTGATCACCATCATAAATCAAAGGGTAGTGCAAGAGTAGTTTTTTTTAAAAAAAAATTTTGACTAAACAACTGAACAATTAATGGTGAAGGGATGGTTGGGTAGGTCCAATAAGCAAATATTAAGGTGCCAATTGGCTAGGAGGACATTAGTAAGTGGTGTGATGAGGTGGTGTGATCACTATCCATATTGAGGAGGTTCAATTTAATTAAAGAGGGAGAAAAAACTTAAGTTTCATACGATAAGGTTATGAAGACTAACCTAATAACTTTGGAAGTAGACAAGCAAATTCCCCAAAGTAGTGAGGAGGATGAAGTCATCAATGTGGAAACTCTTCTCATAGTACCATATGAATAATGCTTAAATAACAAAAAGTGAATATATAATTCAAATGGACATAGTTAAGGGAAATGCCCTATCAAATGAGGAATTATAATTAGGTGAATAAGACTTTTAAGAATAAAAGAGGAATGAGATTTCATGAAGGATATATTGTTTCCTTTTGCTCAAGTTGGAGGAGAAAGGAGAGAGGGAAACTCGATGAAAGATTAGAATGAGAGAACTTTTAGTCAAAGGGGAGAGGAGTCACATCTATTCGGACAATATGGAGCTACATAAATCTTCACAAACACCAATCACAGCAGAAGAGGAAGCTTGTTTGGAGATTTATTGAGGCCACAAATCCATCTTTTTTCTTTCTCTACACTTTTTCTTTCATGATAACTCTTACCCTTTCTATATTTAAAAAAAAAATGTGGAATGGATGGATTTTAACCCATAACATTTTTTTTCTAAAATTTCCAACTTAGACATTCTACCTTAACCTTTTGATATGCTCATAAAATTGAGATGGCCTTTAAAGCCAAAGCTCATGCATGCATTAAAATATATATATTTAATTTAATTTAAAATTTTAAGTATTATATAAATGAATATCAAGTAGTTATATATATATATATATATATTCCAACTTAAATTTATTGGGATAATATTTAATTATTAGTCAAACTGTTATGAATTAAAACCTTACTTTTCATTTATCAAAAAGTCACATAATTAAAATAAAGTAATATTAAATAAAATCCATTGCCACTTATATTTCCAAAGTATAGTATTATGCCAAAAAAACCCCACATCAACTACCCATAAATGGCTTTGCTGAAATTAATATTTACTCATAAATTCACCAAATGCTCTTAATTATAATAACCTGCATGGACTCCTCAAATCTCTATTTCGGGGAAAAAAAAATTCGGTAAGGAACTTCTGATATTTCCTTTTTTCGAAGAAGGTTAAGTATATACTGTATATGTCATACGTTGCTATTAATAATTAATTTATAAAATATTTATGTAAAATTTTGAGATATTCATTATATTATTTAATGTGTACGTAAGAAATATAATTAAAACTACATTCTTATTAATATTAAAGATATATGTGATATAATAAAATATCTCATGCATGGCCTAAATCAGATTAGAAACTCTTCTTTTTTGGCTAGCCAAATGCTTCTCTTTAAGAAAATAATTTTTTAGGGTATATTTGGTACAGCCTTTTTGCTGCTACACTATTAAAAAAATTCTATACTACCCTACCGAGCTTAGCTGAGTTGATGGATGAGCATGGAGGAGATCTCCCAACTCATATTCGATTCCCCTCTGGTGTGGCATGACTCTTTAAGTGGTGAGAAAATAAATATGGGTCATGCATCTATGAGGCTGGTTGCTGGTAGGCTCGCTGAGGGATTAATTACGCTGTTATGCACCTCCTATGAGGGGGTGACAACGGGTAGATACCCCTGTTAAAAAATCTACATTGAAAAGTTAATTTTTATAACCAAAATAGCTAAGTTATTGTTTTCCGTAGCAATTTCACTATCAACTTTATAAAAAAATGTATAGCTATCCCAAAGAGTCTCTTGAAATCAATTTGGGATGATTGTGATTTTTTATAAAATTGATTGTAAAATTATTATAGGATAAATAATTTAATTACTCTAATTTAAAAAAAAAATTAATTATATATCATAATTTTTTTTAAAATAATAAATTATTAGTAAAATAAAATTATAATTGTTACCTGAAAAATATTTAATGATAAAGTTATCCAAAACAAATCTTTAACCTCTTAAAAATAACAATTTATTAATAAAAAAACATTTATTGTGAATTTTTTATATTAAATTACTCTAATGGGTACACATTTGACATTTGAGGATGACTTTCATGTGAGGAGAAATCATTTTTGTCCGCTGATATTAATGACTTGCATGACAGAGACCAAAGACAAGACCTAACAAAAAAGAAAGAGTTCAACATCACTGAGCTGTTCATGCACCCAATATTATTATTTTTAGAAGACTATTTGGTTGCTTAAGAGCCACTTGACCTAAATCTTTTTTGTTTTATTATTTAATTGATCTCTTTTGATTACAAAATCAACACCAAAATCTTTTGATTTTGATGATTCCCAGTTTTAATTAAGCAGAATGAAAAATTCTTATTCAAATTTGATTTGAATTGATTTTTATTTATGAATTTTATTTTAAGATGAGTATAATAATAATTAATTAATTTGTTTTTATTATGTATTTATCTCTAAAAAATATAATTAAAAACTCATGCAAATGAAAATTAGGACATGATCTTTATCATGAACCAAATTTTATTTGCATAATACCTAAAAGTGCATTGTCCTAACCAAGGCTTGGTTGGGGATGCTTTCTTACTACTAAAAAATTATTTTAAGAAGCAGTAAGAAAGTTGTCCAAAACGAAACCTAAATAATATAGAATATATAGATTAGAATGGTTTTTCAAGTAATAGAATTGTGGATATTACTAGTGTCAAATAGCTTAATTGATAAAAATTTTAGAAGTTATTTCAAAGGTCATGGAATTAAGGTTTAGTTTGGGATGACAGTTATGTTTTATAAAGTTAGTTGTGAAGTTACTATGGAGAAAATAACTTAGTTCTTATGATTGCTGAAAGCAACTTTTCGCCACAAGAAATTTTAAATAATAGTGAGAAATCAACAAGAAAATAAGAGTCAAATGAAATTATGGTTGTTGTATGAAAAATAACAAGAAAATTCATACATATCTTAAATCTCACCTATAAATTTGTGCATTGACAAACAACATTTAAAAAAAAATGAATGTTTAGCCAATAGTTCATAAGAATATTCAAATTTGGATGAAATATAATAATTATGTTTAAGCTAACCTTTAAATTAAGGGTGTGAGTGAATTATGATATTTGGTATACAATTCGGTACTCTTTCTCCATGTTTGGCTTCAAAGGATTTGGCCACTTCACATTCTCCTGATCTTGAATGACTATCAATACATTTTTTTAGATATGTTAAGCGACATATGCTCCTTTTCTTATCGAGGCTCATGTCGCAACTGTAAAACCCTTCAAAAAGCTGATTTTTTTTTAGTGCAGTTCGTCTGTACGAACTGGATTTAGTACTGGACGAACTGAAGAAATTTGTGAAGAAATCTGCCATTTTCGTCTTTGATCAAACAATTTTTTATGAGCATAGATGGCTTCATCTGCAAAGATTTGTGCTTCCATATGATGGATCAGGTCAGCATATGAAGGAACCGTGTCTCGTATAGTACTGCTCAGTAAAACAGGCAAGGACAAAGCCCTCCAAGAAAAACTCATCTAGAAGTAATTCAGGATCCACCCCTGAAATTTATCGAGTCTCAGTAGAAATTTTTTGAAAGTATTATTTGAGAGACTCACTTTCACTTTAGTGAATTCATAGTAAGTGGGAAGAATCCTTAACAATTCTCTTATTGACATAATTTGACGAGCACTTTGACTAATTTAAAGAATCTGTGAATGATTCTGGCTGGAAGCGAATAAAATCATGTTTGAGCCTTCCCTTTAAGGATAACAGGAAAATTTTGGTAAAGGAGCACATCTGAGGCTCAATGGATATGCATAATGATTTTGTAATGATCGATATACTCATAGGTGTCAGATGCCCCATCATAAAAATTAATGATCGATAATTTGAAACATGTCATAATTGGATGTTGAAGGATGGCTACAGTCACAGGTGATGACTACTTGAAGTCCCACTGATGAAAATTTTGCCTTCGGCCTCTCATGGAGAACTCTTCTAAGACCAATCGTCACAATTCATGATGTAAGGTATTGCATGGGAGTTCAGCAACATATAGTCGAGACAAGTTCTCGATGACACTTGGAGGAATGTGGATTTGCTGACCTATGCAAGAAAGATGGGTAGAGCTAGTTGTGTCAATAAGGTCGATGTATTCATGTAACCCAGGGAGTCCCCTTAAATGAGGAAGAGGAATCTATGCATGAGGGTTCAGGTCTAACATCCTTTGCTAGTGGTAAATTTTGCGGGAGAAGAATCTTCTCTTGTTATGCTAGCGTTGGTTGTCGGGTCTCTCATAAAAGTTGAAGGATCTCATTTTGAGATTCCTTCATTTTTCGGAAGCGATCTTCTAGGGATATTCTATTGTTTCTTCTTTAGCAAGGTTTCACCCACCGAGGTAAAGAGAGGAAGACACCTAGTGTTTATGGTTTATAAATTAAATCATGGACTAGTGTGTGTTGGAGTAGAAGGCTCCCAAGTTATGATAGCACCAGCTAGCAACCTAGCGAAAGCCCTGCGTTAGTCAGCGGTCGAGATAAATTTTGACGTCGATTGGCGGCCAAGCAAAAGTTTTGTGCTGATCGACCTCCTAGTGAAAGTATGGCATCGGTCGATGGTCGGGTGAAAATCTGACGTCGACCGATGGCCAGGCAGAAGTCCGGCAACATCCTATGGCCGAGGGGAAGTCCAGCGATGGTCAGTGGCTAGGCAGAAGTTCGATGAAGGTTAGTAAATAGTGAGAAGATCAAGAGCATTTTGGTAGTATTTCGAATGGATGCCATATATTGATTCCCTTAATTATAGATTATTTATCGTACATTTGAGTGTCTTAATGATGTCAAAATTTGACAATCTTAGGCTCGTTAGATTTGTCTCGTCGAACCGCTTGATTTTGCTATAAGCATGTCACATTTGGAGATCATTTGGTTGTCTAAATTATGCTTTGAAGCTTTCAAACATGCTTCGGGCCCTCGATTTGGACTCATTTGGGCTTGGATTGAATTTATTTTGGTGTCATTGGGTCCATCTTTTTGGAATATTCAGTTTAACTATAAAGTTGTAGAAATTGGAGTTCGGACGGTCCCGAGATTAATTTCAGAAGTTTCCGATTCTACTGTCCCTCGGATTTGTGCCCGATCAAGATAATTTTTATATTATGTATCAATGACAATCTTAAATAAAACTTTAAAAATCAAATTAATATCATATGTAACGATTAATTAAAAAATATTGTTGCTTAAATATAAGATAATTTTCACTCATAAATTTTAAATTTTAAGTTTAAAAACTATTACATCACTTATAATTCAAATAAAAATATATCCTTAGATGATCAAATCAAAGTTGTGCACATATCTGTTGACATTAATTACACATAAAACACAAGTCGAACGTATAACTTATTAATACACAGTTCACCTTAGTCTGTTGTTTGTATTGGTTTTACTTAGGTTTTATTTGGGATAATTTTTCATCATTATATTTTTACAGCTTTTAAGAAATTTTTGCACTAAAAAATTATTTTAGAAAGCAGTGAGAAAACTGTCTGAAACAAAACCTTAGCCGTATAATGACAACATGATTTCACACGTGGTGAATAGAGATTTGATTGAGTGGTTGAGAGTTTTCATTCTTCAGTGTCGGCTAACACCTAATTTATAATAATCTATTAACTTTTAACAACCTATATTTTCTTATCTTTCACAAGCATACATGTTCATCTCAATTTTTTTAGAGAGTTTAAGCTTTCAAATAAAAAGTTATGAACTCTAGATATTATATAAATGAATTTACACTTAAATTAGCTTAAAATAAATAAATAAATAAATAAACAGAAAAGCTGTAAACAAGTGTGTCGTACTTAAAAGGGGGGGAATTAATGAATCATATTATGCTTAAAATTAATGATCACGTGGAAGAATAAAATTCATTGGTCGTACAACTTGGATCTTTATTGATTTTGTATGTTTATGAGCGCTATTCTCTTCCTGATGATAAGAAAGGGATTGCTGTCGGTTTGGCTTTTCTTTCAAAGCTATATAATTGGAGTGGTGGCCAATTCCACTTCGTCGTAGATTAAAATAGCACGCATGCATGTGAAATGTTTATTTATTTTCCTCTCTCTTTTTATGTAGCACGAATCTTGATATGCCAAATGTGTGTGTGAGCGTGCATGGGCCTTTGCATTCCTTGTCATAATTATGGCTTAGTGTGCACGTGAAATTATTCTGTGCGGAGGCCGGACGTTGCTCTATATCAGGAAATGGAATCAAATGCAGTCACGTCAACGGTATCGAACCGCGGCATCGAGCGAATGAGTGACATGACACATTCTGATTGATCTCTGGAAGGTGTTCGGCGTCCGCACAGAATAATTTTTCTATGTGCACATGCAGAATTATGCTTCGAGTACGTGCATGTCTTTGTTTGATCATTTGTGCAACATCATGCCTATGTGCATATGTGATGTAATCCTAGCATGCATGCTCCCTTGCTCTCTTGTAGATTATCCCATACATTTATCCGCCCTCACAAACTAATATGTAGTAGATAACTTTCATGTGTAAAAATATACGCTCTACTGCATTTAGTTAATGTTGTTACACGATCATTCAACAGCTCATAAGGCACCAAGTTATCCTCATGCGAATACCCATACATTCTATTATCACTTTCACATGTCATTGATAAATACCTAAATATATTTTATTTTAAATAGATAATTTTTATAACTTTTATCATGGTAGCTATTTTACTTGTGAATGTTACTAAATAATAATATTGATTAAATCTTCATTTCACACTAGAAGTTAAGATGTTATATGATATAGTTATAGATATAGTAATATATACTATCTTATTATAATTATATAATTATATATTTTATATGTGTGTGTGTGTGTGTTGTGTGTGTGTTTTATTTTATTTAAGAAGAAGGGGAAAATGAGGTAGGATTTGTAATGCTTTAATATTTTATGTGTTATTATTTTATTCAAAATATCTCGAGCACTAATTTTGTAGGCGATAAATTTTAAATTTGTTGATTAATGATTTTCGGTCTCAATTACATGAAAATATGGATTCATAGATGCATCTAAAAACTTTATAACTTAAGTATAGTATGTTTGTCATAAATTTGGAAATTTTTTTAATTTATAAAATAGTATTATTATTTGAAAATGGCATTGTTGATTGTTAATTTAATTTTTAATTAATTGTTAACTTTATTTAAATGAATTAATAGTTTTTAAATTTTTTGCTAATTTATTAAATTTATTTATATCAACAATATAATAATTACTTAAACCTTTTAAATTTTTGGACTTTTGCCGTGATATAATTTTGTTGTTTCAAATATCTAACCTAATTTTTTCCGATGAGATAGGTTGCGTTGCGGATTATAGAATTGGGTGGGGCTCTTTAAAGTTTGCGCAAAGAAATTTTAAGACGGACGGCTTTTCCAAAGACGCGGAGAGAAGGAAGAAAGGAAGGAAGAGGATATTAAAGTCGGCACAGTCGGGGTGGAGAGCATTTAATGGCGGCATCTCCACTCGTTTTTGTTTTTTTAGTTCTGCGGTGCTGTTGACCGGGTGGATTTCGCAGTGAGAGAAGCAAGATTCAGTAAAACTCAACTTTTCGCCGGCGCGCTTGCCGAGGATGGAGTGGTGGCGGAGGATGGTAAAGAGGGCCCGCGTCTCCGTTGCGGCAAAAGAGAAAGAGAGAAAAGTAGGTAAGCTTACCGCCTCCTTTTTCAGTTTTTCTGATGTTCAGCGGTTGTTGTGTAGCCACCCTTTGTTAACGTGCGCTGAAAGCGGCGCAGGTTAGCTGCCGACCTAGGCTGGAGTGTTAATTAAAAAAATTAAAAATTATTCTTACATACAAAATAATTTCTCTAAAAAAATTATCTATAGCTTCTAATAAAATTTTCATGATAAGGGAGATATCAGATATATATAAGTAGTTTTTTATTTTATTCAGAAAATTTATACATTATATATATATATATATGCCTTCTTATTGCTTTTATTATTCATAAATTTAAATAATTATAATAATAGATATTTTCCAAACCAATAATTGTCTGCTCATAAAGCTGATTTTAGAAGGGGACTTTTCACCAAATTGGTAAGAGTTGTGGTGAGACAAATGCTCATAGGGTAAAAATAAAAAATTATAAAGTAGTATTAATAAAAATTTATATAGTCTTTTAGCAAAATTCATAAATTAATTAGTTATTTATTACTTGATAAAATTAACGTTTTGGTGTTGGAAATTGTCTGCATTAGATTATTCAAAGAAGTTCTCACAGAAAAGGCTAATTATAAAGTACTTTCAATCGTAACTAAATAGAAAAAACATAATATTCTTTTAATATAAAGAATATTAAGATTTTAAGATGACTTTTAATTTTTTTAGTATAAAAAATAAAAAAATGTTTTAAGAAATATTAAAAAAATCGTCCCAAATAAAATCTTAGTGAATCAAATACAATGCTATTATTAAACAAAAATTGATGCACACACATCTTTTATTTTAGAATTTGAAATACAAATTAAAATATAATAAACTTTAATTTTGAAAGTCCAATTTGAGATATATAAATGCTATTTTTCATTAAATTAAGAGTATTATAAGTAAAATATATACATCATATTTTTAAAATCAAAATATTAGCATTTTTAATACATATTATTTAGAAAGACTTGGCTAATTTTTTTTTTTTTTTTTTTTTTTTTTTTTTTTTTGAAAATAAAAGATGCAGGAGATGGAATTCTAAAGCTCCATGGTGACATCCAAACATGTGAGTATCAGGACATTTTGGTAATGTGGGATATGCTACAAAACACAAATACAGAAGACAAAGCTGCTGTGACTGTCACCTCATCACAGCATTAGCCACATCAATAATGAAGAAAAAAAATAAAATTATGTCCGTATATTCTGATATAAGCTATTTATAAAATAAGTTTAAATTTATTAAATTTAATTTGATATTAATATATTAATATAAATTTAGGTTAGATTAATTGCGAGAGAGAGTTGTAAAATATTTTATTAGCTCTCAATATTTTCTTTGTCAATGTAATATGTATCATATATATTTATGAGAAAAGTTGATAATATATTTCATGTTGAATTAATTTCTATTTTGTTCTGTTATTTATGTTTGTTTTATACTCTAAGCAATGTAAATCAAAGGAAAGATTACTAATTATTTTCCTCTATTTCTTTAATCACATTTCTCCTTATCAAGAACAAATCCAAATGAATGCAAAAGCTTCAAATTACAAAAAAACTATTGTTAAATTTTTAGTATTGTCATATTTGACAAGTTAAAACTAAAGATTTACCTATTTCTTCGCACTTTGTTTTTTTCTTTGTTTTTTTTATAAAAATTGTAGAGGGGCCTACACATTAATAAAAAATGAAAGTACAAGTCCTTACATAACCTTCAACTCTATAAAAAAAATACAACATTTGAGTAAAAACCTAGGAGTCAGTAATTCTATCTATTACAAGAACATCAAAAGAAAAAAAGCAAAAGACTAACAAGCGGCACACAACAAACAGGAAGAACACCACAACAACCTGAAGAATCACAAACCGAGCAGGAAACCAACCAAGCTAGCAAATATGTGAAGCCATAACACCACAAGAAGATCCCCTGCTAGAGGAAATGCATAAAACAAACCAACAACCAACAAAAGACCGTCTCCAAACCACACACGTTGAGAGACAGAAGGAAAAACTGTGCAAACACATGCAAGACACAAAACAAGCTCCAGAACAAAATCAGGAAATAACAAAATAAGCAAACAAAAATCAAAACAACTCTAAAGTGAAAAGTCAAGGGACCAACAACCAAAACAACAACAGAAAGACAAACCCACAGCCGAGCAACCCAAAGGAAAACCACAAACCCCCCCATGAAGACCCCACCTGAACCCTCAAAACAAAACCACAACCAACCCCCAACCAAACACCACCATGAAGGCCCATGAAGGGAAGACCCGAAGTCACAACCTAGAAACCAAATGAACAGACGAGCAAAGCCACCACAACCAAGAGAGCAAACAAACACCAGAAGAGGGCACAAGCAACCAAACGAATAAACTAATTTTTAGATTTTAGATCGACTCGTTTATATGGCATGCTTAGAGATGTCAATACAAATAAGTATGACATGCTTAGGGATGTCAATATATGACACAACCGGGATCCGATCCAAAACTCTGGGTTTGGGTCGACTCGTTTAATAAATGATTTGAATTTTGTTTCATTTTTTCGACCCGTTTCAATATTGCGTCATGTCCAGGTCAACCTGTCAATCCAAAATCTAACTATACATTTCAACTAATATAAGCTTTAGCATTCAAACCAACTCATATATGTACATTTCAATATTCAAAAGTGTCATTAAAATTAGGTTTTTTTAATATAACTAGGTTGGCAAGTTGAGTCGGTCAAACAAGATATTGATGATTCGGATTTTGGTCTAGAACTATGACCCATTTATTAAACATGTCAGGCTCGAGTCAGATGAATTTAAACTATTAGATTTTATGTCGGACTCGAACCTGACCTGAAAAACCAATTTGCATTCTAGGTCACTTGCTATAGTTACAAAATTTTCATATGATTGTGTATATATTAATATAGTGATGATTTGAATAAATTGTATTATATGCGTCATACACACGTAAATATTTAAAAGGTGTACGAAATAGATAAATAAATATGAAAACTGAAAAGATTTCGCATATAAAAAATTATTTTATTTTTCTAAATATTTCCAAACACTAAAAAGAAGGCTTTCATTTTGAGGCCAAAAAAATTTAAAAAATTAAAACAAAATTAGACGAAGATTAATTAATGATTCGTTTGGGACGACTTTCTTACTGCTTTTTAAAAAGCTAGCATTAAAAAGTTGTTTTACGAAGCAGTAAGAAAAATGTAATAAACGAAGCCTAGGACAATTTTTATAATACTTTCTAAATATATTTTTAGTTAAAAAATTTGTAATAAGAAATTTTTATACTAGAAATTTATTTTAGAAAATTAAAAAAAATATATCCTAAATGAAGTCTAATTCTAGCTTAATTTTATTATGCCCGTTCTCACATTTGTTCGTTAAAAAAATAAATATGAAGCTATATAATAATTAAAAAATGAATTGTTTTTGGGCCATTTAACTAAAAAAAAAAACCGTTTATGATATAAATTAATGACGTATGCATGGACGATATGCTAATCTTTAAGGCCTGCATCAACTATCGTGCTAAATGTAAATAATGTGAAAGGATTCAAAATTCAAGTACATTCTGTTCAATTTCTATCATGTTTTCATACAAATATTAAATAAATTAATTATGCAAATTTGGCCCATTTACTGTTACATAAAAAATAAAATAAACAAATAAAAGCTGAGATTTTTTTTTCTGTCAACTTATCGAGATAGAGATTAGAAGTAGAAGAGAATAAGGAGAAGGCTAGCTAAGGTAGGCAGGATTGAGAAAAGACCAAGAGTTAGGATGGGTGCTTAAAGTTTTATGGACAACTTATTTTATTCTTTTTTAAAGTAATTTTATAATACAAAAATTTTTTAATTTAATTTTTTTTAAAAAAAATTATTTTAGAAAACAATAAAAAAATTGTATCAAATAAAACCTAAGCTAACTTTTACTTATTTTAAAATAATCTTACTCAGCCATCTGATTTCTAATAAATGAGGATTAAGGAGTTAATATGTAGATTTAGTGTTGTGTTTAGGGATCTCATTATTTGATTGAATTAGTTGAATTATATGGTCAAATATTGATTGTGTGAATATTGAGGAGCTAGATTGATAAAAAAAAATGCTATAATATTTTGATTAAAATTTGATTGGAATATGCCTAAAAAATTTAATGTAGTAGACATAGAACTATTTATAATGAATTTCGAAATACAAATCAAAAGACATTTTTTTTGCATATGAGCTATCTTTAATAGATTATTTTTTGTTTGTGATGTCTACTCTTCTTAATAATGGTCGGGTAGTAGTCTGGTGGTGGAAGTCTAGTGGCGATCTGGTATTGGTCAGGTGATTTTTTGATGGTGATTGTCGAACGGTTTTCTGATGGTGAATATTATACGATGTTCCCACTGTGATGATTTGATGTTGTTCTTTCAGCATTTAAATGCCAACCATGCTAAAATTTAGTAATCTTAGGTTCTTTTTGTCACAACCCAACCCGAAAGAATAAGGCTGAAAGAGAAGTTACTTTGAAAAAAGTCGTAGATGCAATAATTGTATTCTTATTTATTTTTGTGATTTGAGATTTGAGTTTTGAAATAACGAGGACGATATTTTTCTGAGGGGAGAGTTTTGACACCTCCAGAATTAGCATCTGGATTGATATGTTTTGAAGTGATTGAAAAAACTCGCAAGAAGAGGATTTAGGAAAGAAAGGGAGGAGAGGGAGAGAGGGGAGAGTCCGGTTTTGGGCGACATTAAGCCATTTTCGTCCGTTGGCACAATTGAGAAATTTTATTCATCTCGAGGTAAGTCACATTAAGCACATATCAATTTTTATCAAAAAATTTTAATAAAAATGTTGTTTCCATTAGAGAAAAACATGTATAACTTTGTATTGGTAAAACTTTTACCGCTTAACTTTTTATATGTTATAAAGATTATAATTATGCATATTTTGAATATTCCTCGTGCAGAATCACTCTTCTCAAATGTCCAAAAATAGGAATCCAAAATCTATCCTTGCAGAAAATAACACCAGAATAAAAAACTCATAATTCAGATTTCTTACCATATATAATATGATTAATCAACTTTGGATATTCTGCATCAGCCTTTTGAGCTTCTAAATCTTTTATTGTAATGAAGGTTGAATGATAATATAAGCCAATATACTAGAATCTCAATTAATAGAAGAAATTACCTCAAACTGTGATCTTTCCATATATCGTATTAAATACTCATCAGAAGTGAGCTCTATATATGATAATCTAGATGACTTCCTACTCAGAGAGTCTGTCATCACATTAGCCTTATCAGGCTGATACTGAATAATCAGATCATAGTCCTTAATCAACTCAAATCACTTTCTTTGCCTCACATTCAGATCTTTCTAAGTAAATATATATTTCAAACTTTGATGATCAATAAAAATATCACACCTAACACAGTGCAAATAATATCGCCAAATTATCAAAGTAAATATAATAGCAACTAACTCTATATCATGCATTAGATAGTTTCTGTTATATGGCTTCAACTATCTAGAAGCATAAGCTGTAACTCTATCATGTTGTATTAGAACACACCTCGAACCTCTCAGTGAAGCATCATTGAATACTTGAAATCTTTCTATACCAGATGGAAAGCATCACTAAATATGCTCTTCTTCCCAAAAAGTCACTACTAGAAGTCTCACTACTGAATCTCTTTTTATTAACAGTCCATCGTTACTAAGTATCCATCATATCGTTCTCTATAAGGCAAGTTCGCTCTATTAGCTCAAAGAAATCAGAAATGTGAAATGGCACGAGAGACTGTTTCTGACTATCCCGAAGTCCTCTCAGGAACTTGTAGCATTTCTCCGAAGGAGTGCTAACTAGTTGTGGAGCATATTAAGCCAAAGCAGGGAACTTTGTCTCGTACTACATAACTATTCTGCTCTCCTGAACCAGCCTAAAAAGATCCGCTGCACCTATTAGCTTACAAAAGGTGGTACAAATCAAGCTCGAAATAGATCAGAAAATGCCTTCCAACTAATCAAAGAATTCAATCTCCTTAGAAATTTGTCCTCCTACTAGCCCATCCTCTAGCGCTCAACCTCTCCATAAATGATACCTTCCTCTCAGTAGGACATTGTATACCGTCAAATGTCTTCTCCAACCCCCTCAACCAGTCATATGCTACTTTAGGCTCAATAGTACCCTCAAATCTTTGAGGCTTCAATCTCAAAAAACATCTGCATATGTCTATCTACCTCTTCAAATCTCACTGCAAGAATCCTGCTCTGTGTTTCACCCATAATCTAGGCTATCAATATAATAAACTATGACAATGTATCTAAACCAACTATTGGAGCAATACTATAAACATGAGCTACTTGACTAGCACTATGTCCATCTGTCATATCTAGATCTGGTGGATCCATGATCACACATAAATGAAATAAAATAACGAAAACCAGACAGAATTAAAACTACCCCACAAGACTTGCATATTAATTCCTATAGCTCTGTTTTATAATCTAATTCCAAAACTATTACGTTGATACTACAAAATCTTATCACAACTCAACCCGATCAGGGCAGATCCTATCGTGTTGAGCTGTGACAGGCTCCTAAGATCTAGTTTTGGAATGTTTCAGATTTTTTTTTCAATGTTCATTTTAAATAAAATATAGACTACAAAGCTACTAAAACATCAAAATACTAAAAAAAAAAACCCATCCACCAGGTTTTTTCATTTCATCAAAATATATATCTGCACTACAGTACATGGCTACAGGTTGAAGCTATAGAATTGAAAGATAAATTAATCATGTATGTACAAAAATTAAAATAGAGAAATACCTTTAACCTCATAATTGATACTTAATTAGTGCATTACGACCCTAATTTGATCAATAATAATGCTTCGAAGTGAAATAAACTTCGAAGCATTATTATTGATCACATTAGGATCAAAAAAGACAAGAAGAAAGTTTAGCCACTTAACTCTACAAGGCTCCTTCAATAATGAAGTATGAAAAATAAGAAGCTTAATTCCATTAAATAAAAAAAGAACTTCGGCATCAAACAACATGATCATGCTCACATAGGTAAATGATTGCGATCACAGCTTTTTGTTTTTTTAATTGAACTTGCGTGCCTTAACAACTCTACTATATTATTTTTAGCAAAACGGGGAAATTAGCTTGTTATTAGTCCATAAATTAGAGTATAATGCTTTCAATTACACCCGTGAAGACGAAATTAAAGAATGGTCATTCAAGAATAATTAATATAAACTAGGCTCTTAATTGCTGATTAAGTAATGACTTATTGAGTTAATTTATGGGTTAAAACATTACACTTATTAAGACAATCAAACCCATCAAGGCTTAGGATGGTTGGTGGGCGAGCACAGTTGGGAACCCCCCACCCGGGTTCGAATCCCCTCTACTACAGCCTCTCTTCAGTGGGCAAAGCAAGTGTGGGCCCGATGCCGGTGCGTGGCCTAGCTAGCTAGGTTTCACCAAGGGATTAATTATGCCGCCAAACACTCCCTTTGGAGTGGCAGCGAGTAGATACCCCCGTTCCAAAAAAAATTAAGACAATCAATGCTCCATGTTTATGTGGAAAGCGAGAATAGGATGTTTTGGATGTTATGGAGCAGTAGTGAACTGTGGCCAAAATTGAAGTGAGAAAGCATTAAAGACTAGTTTTCTAATTCAAGGAACTTTGAACATTTTGTTAACAGAAAAAACACCAATCATGATTGAGGGAAGAGGAAGAGATCAAAGCAGAAAACTTTCATGTTACTATTCGTGTGCTTATTTCTTAAAAAATCAACTCACATTCTTCTACAGTCTGCAATCAGACTCTCGAATACTTTATTATACTGCCCATTGGTTTTATAGGCATTTTCACCACATTATATCTATCATTACTTTGCAAGAAAAACGATAGGATCATGAGAACACCTCAGTGGTGAGAGCTTGTTCATTGTAGGATTGCGCAAACTTTAATGTATTTCAACAAGAAACCAATTCTCACAATAGATAAACAAGTAACCCTTATTTAGATGAAATATAACATGTTTAGTGCCCAATAGTTTTTGAATGTTTATAGATAGCTTTTGTAGCACTATTTTTCCAGCATTAATGCTTCAGTGTTGAGAATGACGGCTTTATACATTCAAGATCACAACACCATGAACAATACTATTTAGTGCAATTAAATAGAGAATTAGTACTTGTTCCAAGTGAGAGGAGGATAAAGGTGGAGATTTATTATGACAACACAGAAACACCTTGGCTTCTTTCAGCTGATTTGCTTTCAAACAACAACAACATTAAGCCTTTGTCCCACTATGTGGGATCGACTACATGAATCTTTTTTCTCCATTGTATCCTGTTAAAAGTCAAATTCTCGTTTAAATCTAATAAAGAAAGATTATTTCTAATATTTCCTAACCAAGTCTTTTTAGGTCTACTCCTACCTTTCTTAACATAAGTCAAATCTCATACCTCTACTTTCCTAACCGGGTCATCGAAAGGCCGCCGTTTTATATGACCAAATCATCTAAGGCGACTCTCTCTAATCTTGTCTTCCACTGGTGCTACTCCAACCTTTTCACCATTTGCTTTCAAAAAAAAAAGAAAAAGAAAAAAAAAAAACCTAGCCTATCAAAGTTTGAGACTACACTGCAGATGTCTCTCTGCAACTCATATGGCTGCACTAGCACTGGCAATATACTTAAGAGCAACTCATATTGGTGAGAGATCTCTGTGAGGGTATGAGTGACTTTATTCCTACACACAACACCAACAGAACATTAACAAATGAAGATGTCAATCGCATTGGCAGCAGGACAGTGTGATTTCTCATTTATCTTTTATGAGAATGACATTTCATACTCCAATGCAGGAACATAATATAGAATTACTATTCAGGATTTCTGGATGCAATGGGATACTTCAGAAAGCTTCCAGTTCAATCTATCTACATTTGAATTTGGAAATCAAATAGATGCTTTGAGGATAGAAAGCAATAGCATAGTCTCTAAAGTTGGGTATGAAGTGTTTGTTCTATGACTACCAATAGTAGAATACATTGGTTGAATGGAGCTGTCTGAGCCCAATTTCACCTGATGGAGTGGTTGGAACTGAACAAGGATCAATTAGATCAAAAAATAAGCCAAGTGAATAAATCTGCAAACAAGATAAGATCATTAGCAGAAAATTCACGCCTTGAGTTCTAATAGTCTTTGAATATCACTTAATAGAGTCGAAAAAACAACCGATCAGGGCACGGATTGGTCTTTTTTTTCCCTTTTTATCCAATCGCCACTTCATTTTTTTCAATTAATTGATGAATGAATGAGCGAAAACATTTTAATTTTTTTATTATTTTTGTGAGAAATTGTATTTGTAATGACTTAAAATTCTAATGATAGTCTCCTATTATCAGAGTGTTTGTAAAAACTTTTTTTTGTTGCTTTTAGTTACCATTTGCTTTAAATTTTCCAAAAAGTTGCATAATAAAGAGAAAAATATTTCTTATCTTTTTAAAATACAGATGTTGAAAAATGAAGCACATTCAAATTATGACATTATTGAATTCTCACTATGACATCTTGTGGATGTTGATCATTTGTGCCTGTTCCATAATGGTGACAAAAAACTGTCATGTTGGTATAGATGTGTATCATTATTATGCATTGAATTGGCTTTCCAGTAATTGTTGAAGGTGTGGTATCCAATGAAGATTAGTGCTTGTTAACTTTATTATATGGTAATTACATCATCTTTAGTAGTTAATTCTATAAGCATTACGTCATAATAAACGAAGTTATTTGATAGGGAATGCTTGTAGATCTCAAGTAGGGGTGTCAATTTTTGACACGACACGAAAACCCGACCCGGACCCGCCGGGTTGGACCCGACCCGATTTCAAAACGGGTCGGGTTCGGGTTCCAGAAATCGACCCGTTTCAAAAAACGGGTCGGGTTCGGGTTGACCCGGCGTGACCCGTTTCTCTACCCGGGTCGGGTTAGGGTTGACCCGTTTTCCACCCGGGTCAGTTCGGGTTCGACCCGAACCCGACCCGTGACCCGAAATTGACACCCATGATCTCAAGTATTTCCTATCAATCTTCGGCAAACAACGAGAATTCTCTAAAAAAATCCGCACAAAATCACGAAAACAGTCGATAATTTGTATTATTTGATGAAAGGGAAACAAAAAATAGCAAGATACAATTTAACCTCTATTCGAGAAGAGGATCGATCTCTCCCAAATCTCTAGACGCCGCTAGAGCCCAAAAGAAAACCTAAATCTAAGAGATCTCAAATTTAAGCCAAATTCAAGATCCCCTAACCCTAGGAAAACAAACTATTTAATGCATACAAATGAAAAGGAAATCCCTAAACAGTCCCTACATTCAAATTTCCCTCTTAACCTTGAAATTCACCAGCATTTATTCAATTGAACTTCTCTTTCATTTTTAAGTCATGTTTAGACACTATCGAGAGAGACCTTGTAAGAGATTGGCAAAATTTTTTCTAGCTTTGGGGACTATATGACTGAAGAACAGAGTGGCATGGCCGACCAACACTCCGTTGAAGATAAAGGCAAGGCGATGTTCAATGAAATTTGTAGTATTGTATGCATCATTGGACGTCAAGACTAAATGAGTTATAAGAAGACTACATGTAGAGGCCATGAGGACACATAATAATGGGCATGAGAGTTTCTAACAAGTGATGGTTGGAAAAATGTAGACGAAAGATTTATAGAGCATAATCATCATATAGTTAGTCTTGATGTCCTTCAAATAAGCTACCACGAGCTGTTGCATGACAGGTTAAACATTAAAATAGACGATGATAACAGGTCGAAAGTTAATGTAGATGATGTCATACTTTATTATATATGGAGAATGATTTTATATTAGATGTTTATGTAAACTTATTAATCAATCATATATGAAAGGTAAGGGCATAAGGTTTTTAATCGAGCCTAAGTGGCAAGAACATATATGCTAATGGCGCAAAAATAACACGTGCTATGGCATAAGGCATGGCAGAGTGTAGCCTACATAAGATGTTATTTGCTTGGCGCGACACAAGTGTTCAAAATAGTGCGTACTATTTGCACCATGTAGCGCATGACATAATAAATAGTGCTCACAATTTTTTAACGTATAGTGAATTAAAAATTAAAAATTAAAAATTATAATTATCATGATTTATAGATTAATATCACTATCAATTAATAATTAATTAAATATCAAATTGATGAAATATACAAAAATTTATTTAATCTCTAATCTCTAAATGAAGACTTAAGCTAATATAATAAATTGAATTATTTATTATCCAATAGGTTGGTTCTAAAAAAAAATGATTGGAGCAAAAAAGGATCAGAAAGAAGCAAAAATGGAGTTCGGCTAGCTCTTCTCTTCCATCGCTTGTCTATTTCTATAATCTCTCTTCTCTATGGTGTTTCTCTAAACTCTTCTTAGAGTTGTAGGATTGTCTAGGTTCTTTGTAGCTTTTTCGATTTCGAAGTAGACTCTTGAAAGAGCTGCACAAGGTTTTAGTTTTATATGGAATATGATTGTGTTGTACAATCGGGTTTTTCTATTGCCTTGGACCTCAATTTAACTTATCGTGCTCACTGGGGGGTACCCCTGCGTGGGTTCGGGTGCTTTCACAAAAAAAAAAAAGTTTTTCGTACAGCGCCCCGTGTTGTGTACACAGGCGCTGCAGAATAGAGGAAAAGCACTGCAATTCTCTACATTCAGCATCGCAGCGCTATGTGATGTCATAGCGCTGAGATTTTAAGCATCGCAACATCATGGTGATAGAGGTTTGAGCGTCATAGCGCTACAAACTGGCACCGCAACATTGCGAGGCGGACTTGACAATTTTCTTTCTCGTTTTACTGAAGGGTTGCATCCCTTTGTGTTATTAACTTGACTTTCTCTTGTATTTTGTCCGAAAACAGTGTAAGAGAAGAGAAGTAAAGAGAGAGTGAGAGGGAAAAGAGATCTGTACTTATTTCTACACATTTTTATAGTGAATTATTTGGTGTGGTATAGCTTAGTATTTTTTTTTTTCAATTTTTCCACGTTAAATCCAGGTGACATTTACTTTCTGCTGCTTTTACTTTCTTGTTTGTTCTCATCGCAGTGTTTTCTTATATTCCGAACACAAGGAAATTTTTTCGCCTCCTTCAAAGACAACATTGTTCCTATATGATAGAAAGTCACAATAGGAGCTCACCGAGAAGATAACAATCTTTATCCCCTTTTGCGCGCTTCTTCGGCTAAATCCAGTAAATCTGTCGAAGTACATGATTTACTAAATCTAAGATTTAAGGAAAAATGGAGAAGGAATGATTTTAAGTTTTTGTAGAATTTAAAGTTGATATTTTTTATAATTTTGCTAGATTTAGGCTAAATCCTGCTCAGTACATGCATAAAAAAGCCATTTATCTAAACAAAATGCATTAAGACACTCTTCCATTATAATAATCCAAAAGTTTAAAATGAATTTAATTAAAAATTTTGAAAATTTTAGATATAGCAGGCAGAGCTGTGGCGTTGGGCTGGCAAGCGCTACGGCGCCAAGGAACCGCCACCGCAGCATTGAAGTCTCTATCCTACAATAATTTTGGGATTGACATGCAGCACAGTGAATCTCTTATGTCCTCCCATTTAGCTATTTAGGCATGATGATATGTCATCCAATTGATGTCAGCCTTCGCACACCCATCCACTCTAATAAAGCTAAGATCTATAGGTTGTATATCAATGCAAGGGATATACCTGAATTGACATAAGAACCTATATGGCAAGTGTCACTCGACCTTCTTCCAACTAATTAGAGGCACACGAGCCAACCAAATACCCTCTTCAACCAAACATATATCTGCAACTCTAGCTCTAATGTGGTTGTTGTATGGTTCCCATATGGCATGCATTCATATATGACTATGTTTAAGAGCCCATAAGTAACGACGTCATAATAATGATAATTCATATACAAAGGTAGAACATAATAGTATGACACCTGGCTTTGAAGTAATTCGTCTAACTCATCCTTGTATGTAGTAACATTAACAACGGGCATCTATCAAACTCACACTTCATTCTACCTACAATTCATAGTGATACTTTAATAGTGATAAGAAAGATGTTTCATCTCAAAACTTCTAAGTAATTGGATAATTTGATTAGAATTCTTACACGCATCCCAAGTTGAGTCCATCTAACTGCATAGGATATGAAACATGAAGTGTTAGGCGTCCAACATTTATATGTTACCGTGATCATACCTGCAGCAAATGTAAGCAAACTATCATGTTTGCACACTTGGATTTGGTTGCCTCATGCGGCTCTTTATAGAGGTGCACTAGAACTAGGGGTGTAAACGAGTTGAGTCCAGTCGAGTCGAGTGTTGGTACTATCGAGCTCAGCTCGTCATTTTAATAAAAGCGAGCTCGAACTCTAGCTCGAGCTTGAGTCGAACTCAAAAGGTGAGCTCAGCTAGAGCTCGTCGCATTATAAACGAGCTCGAGCCGTCTCATGAGCCTCGGCAGTCGTCCGTGAAACTTCCCGCCCGCGAAACATCTGCTCGTGATTTCCTGCCCACAAAACTTCCCGCCTGCGAAACATTTGCATGTGATTTCCTGCTTGTGAAACTTCCCGGCTGCAAAACATCTGCCCGTGATTTCCTGCCCGCGGAACTTCTACCCGTGATTTCCTGCCCGCCTGTGGAACTTCTGCCCGCTATTTCATGACCACGGAAATTCCCGCCCACGAAACTCCGCCTTTGTCGCGAGCCGCTCGACGAGCTCCTGAGTCGAGCAATGTGTTGTTTGAACTCGAGCTCGATAAGCCGTTAAGCTCGAAATCTTGTTCGAGCTCGACTCGTCGAGCCTGTTAATGAGTCGAGCGCGAGCCCGCTCGCGAGTCGGCTTGACTCAGTTACACCACTAGCCAGAACTGTCTCTCTCAATGAAAATGTAATGAATAGATCTATGTTTTACAATAAGGGGGTACTGCAAGTGAACCTCCAATAACAAGAGGTATTGAGATATGAGGCAATAGAAAGAAAGTTAATAGAAATAAGATATATGATCTTATGCCAGAACTCCAAATCATTCCGGTTTATGTATGTGTCCCTCCAAAAACTCCATATAAGCCAACTAAGCATCATATATTTGTGCATGTGACAAACCCATACAGAACATGAAACTGGCTCATGGGTTCAATGGGTCATGATAAATGACATCAGGCTGTGGATGTCATCTCCTCCCTACACCAACTGCAATATGTCTTACCAATGTTGGCCCGTCAATCTGCAATTCCAGAATCATAGCAATGTCCTGCAATGTAATAAACAACTCACCAATAGCTAAATAGAATGTGTTCGTCTGTGGCGGCCACCTCCCAACAAAATCTGTAAGCAAATGATTGAACAAAAGAAACTCAACCGCAAATTGAAGTCCCAAAGGCCTAGGAAAATCTTTGGAATAGATGTGAATCAGTGGAATATATTCTATACATAATTCCAAACCTATTTGACCATATGACTTTCATAAACAAGTTGACCGTATGATATGAGTTCTCATAGCTGCCAAAAATTGTCTTTATTGCTTTCCTTATTGCCTCCCAGGCTTTCATGTACAAAATATTGATGTTGAATTTTACTTCAATGCGGTTAATTATTTCTCTCGGCTTAAGGTCAATTTGAAACCTAATAATAAGCAAGATGAAGTAGCTACCAACATGGGGTTTGTGCATATATGTGCAGATCTTAAAGTTAATTAATACCTTCCAATCAACCACCCAAATGCTTGTTGGAATTTGCATATAACCACCACATGCATGGTCTAGACAAGTTCGCATGTTCCAAACATGAGACTGAATTTTTTTTTATTGGATGCCAAAATTTGAAATTCAATGTTATTGATGACGGACCACCGTGCAAGGCGAATTCGAGGTCCAACTTGCTCGTGAAACACATTCCTTCAATTAATTCATCTACGATGCATGACTCCTCTACACTACTTTCACCTGGACTATCAAAAAATATTTAATCTTATTCTTAAGTGGTTGACATAAAGTAGCAAATTCGTTGTGGCAAACTATATTTCCATCATATTAACAATTCTAACACAATAATCTTTAATAATATTTTACACCTCGCCATGGGCATCTATGTCAGTTCTACCAAAACATGATATAGAATCCTCTGATTTATCACTAGATTCAATACTGGTGCCACTACTCATAGTTTTGTATCCTTTGTTGAACATTGGTGGCTCAATCCTGTTGTCTTCTGTTGGACATATGTAACTACGAGAAGATTGTGATTATGGACCTAGAATGTTCAAGTCAAACTACATTGGGGATAATCTATTGAATTTACAAGAGAAACATCATAACCAAATGAAAATTAAACATAAAAAAGCTTTAGTGAACTTAACGTTAGCACGACAATTACTGCACTACTAAAGCATGTCATCAAGGTCGAATCATTGACACGTATATCAACCCCTTCATCATTGGTGCATTGTCTAGTTCCCATTGTTCGGTACCGATCACTTCGACTTCCACATATAAAATCATAAACTATCGACAAGCATGGCATAACACTACTTCACACACCTCAGCACAACAAAATCACTTCCTATTGGAAGACAGCACACCAAGTTCACAGTAAATTTGGAGGCTTCATAGTTGAGCGATTCAAGTATTATTTTTTTCAGTTGTTCTAATTTTGTGTTTGCTAGGACTTATAAGGGATTGTTTCTCTCACTGATATATGTGGCAGAGAATTATTCATCAATGCTCAAATGTCCATCATACAATAGCATTAGTGATGCTAAACGTCTGCTCATTATTCTCAGAATGTGTGCATAGCAAATTAATTGGGATCCCGTGGTATCCTACAACAGCCTCAACATTGTTGAGGTCAAACTTTAAAAAATTAATATTTCATTATATAACAACTCATGAAAGATAGAGAAGCTGATAAATCACTTACCGCCAAAATTTAAAACAAGAAAATTTATATTGTCAACATGTTGCAAGTTTAGACCTAAGGTAAATAATATATCTATCAACTTGAACTAATTCCACTATTTTTATCAAATTTCTTACAATCTTCTTTGAGGCGGGGTTCTAATTAACCACCCTTAAAGAGGTCCCTTCCTAGATCTATCATGGATTTAATGCAAGCTGAGTGTACCCTTCATAAGTTTCCTCTCTAATAGCTCTCTTTATGTCATTGTGAGTTTTAATCTCAATATTATTCCAAATACAATAGTTAATAATAATTTTGTTGTCAAGTACATTTTATTTTTAATTTCACTACATATGAGAGAGCAAAAAATGAATTGCGAAACTATAAAAAAAAAACCTTGCTACCAATCATAACGTAATAAATGGTTTAGCAAGAGATGCGTCGTTGGGTTTTGGAATGTGGCGACTGAGGGTGCTTGTGGGAAAGAGGTGGAGAAGAGGGAGTTATGATGATTCGAAAGGGGGGGTTAAACAATAGTGTATATGGGGGCATAGAGGGGTCTTGTCAGGATAGAGGAGGTGGAGGGAGATGGGAGAGGACCAAGTCGATGGGGCTGTTGAGATGGAAGGGGTTGTTGAGATGGAGGACTCAATCCGGGGCTATCAATTTAAATGAAGGGAAAGCCAAGCTAGTTGCAAATTAAATGGGCAACTGGCTCACCTCATCTTTCACTTTGGTCAAAGGCTGAAGAGATTCTACAACGAAAATAAAAATTCAAAATAAAAAATTGAGCCACTTGCCCATTTAAAAGGCGGCTATTTATTTGAATTTTAAAAAATAAGAATAATAATAAAAATAAATCACCCATTAAATTGGCGACTAGTACTCCGTATCAACAACCAGTCTCCTATCTATCATGCAACTCAGCATGTTTCTTAATTTATTTTTATCATTTTTTAAATATTTTTTAATTACAACAATTTTAAAAATTTATCCAATAAAACGTACTTTGAGTATCATCAAAGAAATTAATAGAATATTTGAAATAATTCATGAACAGAAGAAGGTTTTATGATGGCGAATAACTTTCACAACTGATCAAAATTTTCTTAAAAATTAATTGTTAATCCAAGCATTAATGCTTCACAAAGAAAATTAAAGAAACGTAAGGTAAATCAGCTTTCGATCCAATTGGCATATGTAGTAAGTTGCAATTAACCTTAATTGCTTTTAAAGTCTTTAATGAGAATACAAGGCAGATTGTACAATACAAATAACTTAAATTGATTTCATATTTAGCTTATACTGCAACCCTTTTTAGTGAGTGCACAATCTTTTGACTCCTTTCATTATGCTTTCATTTTCGCTGCTCTACATGAATGTTCGATGAACTATAAAATTGCGAATTTATCCTATATGATGCCCATCCATTTGAGCTTTACTCCAAAAAAGCCAAAAAGACATTCATCCATGTCTGACTATTAAACTAACAAGATACAGCAATTGGTAAACTACAAAAAGATGCTTATATTAAAACCAGCAGATAGGTTTCTACCTATTGCCTCATGCACAAATAACCCCATCCTATCCATGGCTGCTATAAAATGGACCAAACAACCTTTTTTTTTTTTTCAAACTCTTATTCTTGTATTCTTTCAATAACAACAAAAACAAAAATGATGTCGGCACTAGGAAAGTTCATCACCAAGTTTTTTTTATATTTGGCAATCCATAAGTAGATTCCATTAGTGCCTAGGCCCTACCTGATATTTAGGCTTCGTTTGGGATGGCTTTCCTAGTGCTTCTTAAAATGACTTTTTAGTATAAAAATTTTAATTTTTAAACTAGAAAGCTATTTTAAGAAGCAATAAAAAAACCGTCCCAAACGAAGCCTTACTCGCACAAGAGAAGCAGCTACTCAACTAAGACACCTGAAGCTTCCACACTACTGACAGCCTAATAAGGCAAGTAAGGCAAATATGACGAATTTCTACATTGCCAAGTGACCTCAACGCTCAACAAATGAGCCACACATACAAAACAGCGATTTTAACATTTAAAGAATTAATCGATGTCCTTTAACAATGATCCTCAACCATTAAAAAGTATCTATTTGAGACTTCTCAAATATTAGGTGGTAAAGAGTCAAAGATAGTGATCAATCAATAATTAACCAATGGTCTGATGCTTAATCACTTGTTCATGGTTTCACAAAGAGCTTAAATCAAAAAATATAAAAACAAACATCAAGATATTTTTCGGAAATGTATTTAGCTGTTCAGATAAATGGGAAATAAATAGATCCACTTTAACAAGTGAACGAAAATATTAACATGCAATTCAGGTAGAAAGATTGATCTTACCTGCCTGTATGATTGGACTGATTCATTCTTCCACATGTAGACGAACATGGCAGAGTTTGTTCAGCTGCAATGTAAGCATTTTTGCCAGGTTTAGCAGGTCAGTATACGCATCTGGGCAGTCACCAAGTGAAAAAATAACATGAAAAGAAGCAATAAACAGAGGAAGGATTTGCTTTTATACTCTTTTGAGATTGGAGTTTTTCAAAATTTTGGCTATTTTGCCATCTAATTGTGGCTTCCATCAGTCCTCAAACAGTCTAATTTTTGGCTTCAGATCTGTAAAGGTGGTTCCACACGCATGTGGATATGTTAGGGACAACCCAAATTCTAACCTTCATCCTAAATAAATGTGCAATTTAGTTGATATCACTCGCATGACTGTGAAGAAAAAGATGGACATATGAAGTTCTGCAATAAGTAGCTGATTAAATAAAACAAATTAGCCACGGATACAAATATAGACATCCATATGCCAAAGCATTGGCAGTAGAAAAGGTACCATTTGTGCGGTAAAGGATACACAGTTAGAAAAGGATAACCAACTTGCAGATCATCTATGATATGTGTATTCATAATACCAAAGAGCTGAGAAAATTATTAAAAAAAAAAACTTTAGGGAAGAAAATTAAACAGAAATTAAAAAAGGTTAAAGTTAGGATCTAACAGAAATGCTGAAAAATAAATGAGTTGCCATAAAATGTAGCTCATATTGATTATGAAACGTTATAGGCAGATAATTACATATTCCAGTTATCCCATGCTTTAAATGGTAACAGATTTGGAGATTAAAATTTAAAACTCACAGTGGATGGTTGAAAAAAAAATTTTCACCCAACAGAGGTATAATAGAGATTCTTATGAGTAGGGTAAGAAAAACTGAAAATATAAGTACATCGCTCAAATGGATATTTTTTTACTGAAAGAGGCATAAGCAAAGAGCCGAATGTATTTTCACTTAAATCTTTTTTAAGGAAAAACAAGGTATCTAGGTATTCTTAGTAATTGGATGAAAATTTTGCGTGTTGCAAGATTTATTCTTTTCAAAAGTGGAAAGAAAAATGTAGGTGATCCATAGAATCAGAAACACTGTCAAAATAATTCTTTTATAATTGTGCACACTAATCTTCTTAGCATAAAAACCATCATCACTTGTTGAAAGTAGATCGGCATAAGTGAATAAAGTGGTAGACACAAAGTCATCATAAAGTATTATCCGATATAATACTTTTTTCTCTTAACAAAATGAAACAATTGTGCAACAGAAATCATTTTCAAGATAACAAAGAACAATATCATATTAGTGATCTATTGAAAATATGTTGCATAACAAAGTTAACTTAATTACTCTTTAATAAAATGTAGGGACGAAAAATAAAAATAAAAAAAAACTCAGAGCAATAGAACTTATAGAGAATAACATTCAGAATACATACAATGCAATGAAAGAAAAAAGAAGGCTACGGCTTTCTGTCTGCCTTTTTGGATGACTGCTCTTTGATGGAAAGAACAAGAATTTATAGCCAACATATGGAGTTTATAAGGTAGACAGAAGAAGAGGTTCGTAGTTTTCATATCACCTTAGAGTGTAAGCATCAAATAAAATCCAGTTAAAAAACAAGTGTTGCTAAGTACCACTAGTATGGAAACATACCACCATAAGTTAAAAATTTATCAGCTTGCAAGCAAGATTCAGAAAGTTCCTTTTATTGCGTAAAATGAAGACATCATAAGATCATTAGCAAGAAGCATTTATCTACCAATGATCTTTTGCTCAGGAGATACACGCCCTAGTTGTCAGCGTATAGGCCTCAAGTTCCAATAGTGCTTGCATACCCTGCTTCAAGCTATACTTGTGCAGAGTTTATAACTTGAATTGTGCTATATTTATTATCAATAAAAATATTTGGGATCAGCTTGAGAACCAAAGCTCACCGGAACTCCTCACAAGAGGTGACGCCTGAAAGCATGCATATTTAACGTGCAAAGATCAAAAAGGACCCTAAGGGAAAGTTGCCAAATGAAGCAGGAAACATGCTGAACAAAAGTAGATTACTGTCAACTATGTAGCATGGCGTTAATACTAAATCTAGGGCACTTTAAGAACTACATAACATTTCTGAATGAAAATGAAATTCAGCAAAGAAAGAAACAAATAAATAATTTCTTCTAGTTCTGTCATTGATGAGGATAAATATTCATCATGGATCAATGAAATACTGCCCATATATTTTCACTAACTTTTAATATAACAGCAATAATAACAAACTTTTTATCTCAATATGTAGGGTTGGCTACATGAATCATTTTTCTCTATTGTGTCCTATTAAGAGTTAAATTCTCATTTCAATTTACTAAAAAATGTCATTTTTAATACCAAGTCTTTTTATGTCTACCTATATCCATCTTAACATAGGTTAGATCTAATATATCTACTCTCCTAACGAGATCATTAGAAGGTCGACATTTTAAGTGACCAAACCATCTAAGATGAATCTTTCTAATCTTATTTGCCACTAAAGCTACTCCAACCTTTCACGCATATATTCGTTTCGAATTCTATCTCTAATTGTAAAGCCACTCATGCACCTGAGCTTCCTCATCTCTGCAAAACTTACTAAATTTTATGCTTCTCTTTTAATGGCCATCATTCTACATAAAGCATTGTAGGTCTCACCACCATCTTATTATTATTATTTTTTTAATTTGAGAGATACTTTTCTATCACACAACAGACCCGATGCATTCCTCCACTTCATCCATCCAACTTGAATTCTACTAATAATATCCCCATCTATTTCACCATCGTTTTGAACAACAATCCTGAGATATCTAAAACATGCACTCTTTTTAATGGCTAGATCACCCATTGTCACATTTCCACCACTATATCTATTACTATTAAAATTGCACTCCACATATTCAGTTTTAGATTTACTCGAATAAAAACCTTTAGACTCTAAGGTTAACCTCCATAATTCAAGTTTTTCATCAACTCCCTCTCTACTCTTATCAAAAAGAAGAATATCATCATGAAAAAGCATACACCAAGGTATCCTCTTGCAAATGTCTAATAAGAACATCAATGACTAAAAGAAAGAGATATGGGCTTAAAGCTAATCCTGATGTAATCCAACTGAAAGAGAAAAGTGGTCAAACCACCTTGTGTTTGAACACTTGTAATAGCTCTTATATATATATCCTTAATGAATATCAGCATTATTTACTCCTTTCTTTCTATAACTCTCCAGAGTTTTCTAAGAACTCTATCATATGCTTTCTCTAAATTAATAAATTTTATATGTAAATTCTCCTTACTCTCTTTGTACTTCTCCATCAAACCTCTCAGCATATGTATAGATAGTAGACCTACCCGGCATGAATCCAAACTGATTTTGAAAAACATTAACATCACATCTAAACCTATGCTCAATCACTCTCCCATAATTTTAATGTATGACATATTAATTTAATTTCTATATAATTCACACACTCTTGCACATCAACTTTACTCTTAAAAACAGGAATCAACTAAAATTTTTCACGAATGAAAAAAAAAAATTCAGGTTCGGCGGAGTTTATTGTCATCTTGAGAATTCATATATTTCTCGTAAAGAATGTGAATCAAAAAAGAAATACTTACAACTTAAGATCTCAAAGTAAAGGGATTTTGAAGACAGATTATAGCCAGCATGTAGAAATAGTACCTCCAGTATGCAACCTAAAAGCTATTAAATGATTTTTTGAGGATTCAAATTAAATTAATCTGAACAAGCACGCTGAAAAAAAAAACACCTAAGAACTTTTATTAATTGACAATGCATTTACCACAATTTGCAGAAATGAAACAAAAACATGTATGTTACATAAGACAACCCTGCAAAATCGTGATTTTAGTTTCCTCATTATGGATGGACACATTTTTTACAATGAACGGACCAAACTGTGGTAAGAACTCATTTCTCCTTCTCAATCTGATATAGAAGAATATGTGTTCTTATCCCCATAGGATGTTGAATGTAATAAACCCATGCTGGCTTACACAGGTCTGCTCGCTGACATAGAAGGCAGACCCAATAGTAGTTTGAACCAAACAAAAGACAATGTAGCCTCTTCTTATTCTGTCAAAGAATGGAGACGTATCTTCTCCAGTAACAAGGGCGCATTTGCCCCAAGTTGCTGCGGGTTCAGCTCCATTGCACCTGTAAAATCCTGCAGAGATATCAAGCAGCAGGTCCTCTCCTGCAACTCCAAATCCATGTTACACCTTGGCACGTTTGTGGGGTTATCCAACCAAACACCACCATTTATGAGCTTTCCATGAGCTTCCTGCAGGTGGAGCGGCTGCTTTATTGTTTCACAATTCACCCTTGCTGCTGCTAACTCAATAGATGACTTAATTAGCCGCTTCAAATAAGTATCCAATCCATTATTCAATAAAACAGCACAATCTGCCGCTACTCCCATGCCTTGTATTTCCGCAACACACTCCATCCTTTTTCTCAAATCTTCAGTATGGCACAGCTCACCATTATCCAAGCAACTCCTAAATCTATCAATGTTAGCACGTCCTGCCCATTGTAAATATCTTCTCGTCCTGTCTACTCTTGCCTGACAAAATGGAATCCCTAGTGGCGCCTGAAGAGGACTTAGACGCTTATTCCGATCATCTGTGTGCTCCAAAGTCTCCCCATTTTCCTTCATAACCACTTCCTCTTTGCCATTGCTACTTGGCCTACACCACTTCACATGCTGCTCTGTCTGCTGGCTACCTTGAACTTCTACTCGTCTCTCCAGATCATAGGAGCCCAGCTCACCATCTTGTTGAATAGCAATATTTGCCCTTTCATTGGGGCCGCAGACACAATGAGGAGGAAGCAGGATATCTCCATTGGCCCAATTGTGAGGCTTCGGTGGATCCAAACCATTTTCCCTTTTCACAGGCTTCCTCTGAAGAGGCGGGACCTTAGCCTGGCAAGCATTCTTTAAAACAGAACGGATGAGTTGGTTGTGGAGTGGCAAGTTCTCTCGACCAAGTGTCAAAAAACAGAGTTTGTTAAACTCAGACTTGCTTAGTTTCTGGGACAGCAGCCTTTGAAGGTAGTCGAAGTAGCGGCGGGCTCTCACGGCCCCAAGCCGCTTAGCTAACTGTGACTTCAGCTCGCCGAGGTCAACCCTGGACGTCGGCAGAAGGGGTAGCGGCGACATGTCTCAGTGAACAGTGAACATACCAAAACAAAATAACTTAACCAAAATCAACGGAATTAAGATTAGGGCTTGCAACGCTTCTTGCGGAAAGCTAGAGATGCTAAACCTAATTCGAAGCCGCTCGGCCAGGGCATTGCGGGGCATAATCTCATTTTGGCGAGAGGCAAACGAAAAATACCCTAGCTTAGATCAAACCCTAGATGGGATAGGCTGGTTTAAATCAGGCATCATTCCGGCGGCCGAAGCTAAATAAAGCACACATTCCGGTTAGCAATCGAAATAGGAGATTATTTCCTCTGTCAGTTCAGAGGACTGTCGCCCTGTTTCCCGGTGAAAACTTCCCGGATCACACCAAAATCGACGGCCGGCGGCCGCTTCGACCAATTCAAGCAGGCAACTAGAAGACAACGTAGAAGTAAGTTACAGAGATAAAGGAAAACTGGCCCTGACCTCTCGAAGATGGATCGCCCCCGATTGCAAGCCCGAGCCCGCTCTTACACGCTTTCCAGCTCTTCTGCTCGACTTTTTCTCTCTTTTTTCTACCTTCGATCTTTTTTTATATGGAACTATAATTTGATTGGATTGGAGAAGACCAAAATCCGCGTGGACCGCTTTTTTGGGGGATGATTTGTGAATCAAAATGCCGGCGCGATATCAAAAGTTCAAAATAGTAAGGATTTTGAGTTTGAGGTGGAAGTGGACTTTCTTGTTTTGGATTTGAGACGGGAACCCACGCAGTTAGTCAAACGTCGGATTCCTCGAACTCTTGGGAAGTCAGCGGGTAATTTTTTTTTTTTTTTTTTTGGAAATTTTGGAGGCTAAGTCCGTATATTAAAATGAAAATAGATTACAAGTAAACACAAAAACATGTAAAAGAAAAATACAAATATCTAAAGAAAAGACCAAAACAGCAAATCATCAAGAGGAGCATAGAGCCAAAAAGGGGTCTCAGGAAAAGGTCAACCTCCAAGCAACATCACAAAACAGATTGGAAATAGACAAAAACCCATACATCCAGACGAAGTAGTCAGCAAGCAAAATAAACAGAGATTTGGCCATCAAGGACAAGCCGGTTGCCAAATAAATTGCGTGGGGCAGACAACTGATTCCAGGCAAGCTGACGAATTCAACACCAAACCGAAGGTAGCAGGCGTCTAAACACAATATACAGTAAGTGCACATGATGACCCCCATCATCATTGACCCAGCCAAAAATCTCGCATCCAACGTAAAAACCAGCCCAAACAGCAGTCGAGAAGAGATCTGAGCAATTAGTTAAGCAATTCAAACCGAGCAGCAAGATTATCAAAACCTTACCATTTTCTGACTTTCTGAACAATAGCATATTTGATATTATGCTTAAGCTAAGTGGGACTGTTTCAAGAATTTGCAAAATGTCTTCTATTCCGTTCCAACCACAAATTATAAACCGTGCAAGAAACAACTAAAAAACAGAGGTTCTTATCTTCCTCATTGAAA
The DNA here is from genome assembly GCF_001605985.2 of Dendrobium catenatum. NCBI lineage: Eukaryota > Viridiplantae > Streptophyta > Magnoliopsida > Asparagales > Orchidaceae > Dendrobium > Dendrobium catenatum. The sequence continues at coordinate 1,781,369 of NW_021319483.1, read as the reverse complement.
TTCTGAAAATTGCCCAGTAAATAAAAAACTTGAAGAAGATTGGGCCTAAGGAGGAACCTCCAAAGGAGGGGAAGAACCAAAATAATAATAGAAAAAGAAAAGTTTCATTCGAAAAAGATATGCTTATGCGTTTCCAAAGATGCTTGACAAAAAGAGCAAATAGGATTCACCGGGATAGCTCTTTGAATTAAAACATCCGCACATTTAAGTTTCTCGAGAGCAACCATCCATGAATAACAGGAAAATCTAAGAGCATGTCATTTTTGCCAAATGTAATTGTGCCAAGAGACTTCACGCAAGTGACTAAAAAATTGTGCAATAAAAACTTTAAAAGAAGGTTTAGCCGAGCCAAACCAGGCTAAAGCATGATGATCAACAATAGGAGTATTCATAACAACCATTTTTAAAGAGTCAGACCAGGCATCATGAATAGCCCAAACCCAATTATTCAAGAAGGAATTAACCTTCCATGTGTCGAAATTTGCCACCTGAAAGAAATCTGCTAATGAATAATCATAGCACCAGGGGTCCCAAGCCATCAAAATATTTCCATATGAGGGCACAAACATCACAATTTGACATTTAATCTTTTGTGTTGTAATACAAATTATTTTCCAAAATTTGGAAGCAGATGTAGGAGGATATTTCCAGACAAATCAATATTTAGCTCTAAATCATTTGCTAATAGTAGATTGAGCATTGTAAAACTGCCAAATGAAAGAGCATGAAGAAGCATGATATAAGGCTTCAAAAGAATGTATCTCTAAACCACTGAATTGAATAGTGAGGGTCGTGTCTTTCCAAGCAATGAGGTGCAATTTTATATCAGCTAAATTACCATGATAGAGGAACTTATAACATAGTTTCGAGATAATTTTTTGGCATTTTTGTGGTATAATGGACCCTCTAATCCAATATGCAATAGAGTTTTCAAGAAATCATGGGACACTGAATCGAAAGCTTTTCTGATATCAGTTTAGCACAAAACACATTGTTAGCCATAGAGAAGTCCCTAAAAAGTTCATCCGCTAACAAGATGTTATCCGTAGAGCACATCCCCTTAATGAAACCAGCTTAACTATTGTGAATAATGAATGACAACACCAATTTAATTCTATTGGCTAAGACTTTAGCCACAAATTTATAAAAAATATTGTAAAAGGATATAGGTCTGTAATAATTGACATTAGAGGCATGGGGACCTTTGGGAATTTTAATAATAGCAGATGCTTTAACACCTTTAGGAAGATGACCAGAGTGATAAAAATCTTTGACAACATTGCACAACAATAAACTAATAATGTGCCAAGCAGACTTATAAAAAGCAAAGGTGAAGCCATCAGGTCTTGGGGCTGAATTGCTTTGTCCCTTAAAAATCGCATCTTTAATTTCCTCATTGGAGAAAGGAGCCATTAGAGAAGATATAATGTTGGTAGGAATAACATTCCCAGATGGAATGTTGAAGTTGAGGGCATTAGTAGGTTTGGGTGCATTGAAATTCTCTTTTAAATGAAGGATAAGCCCCTCAACAATGTCCTTATGATTGGTGTAATGACCCACAGAGGTGGTAATTTCTCTAATGTAATTGACATTGGCCCTAGCACAAACTTTTTCATAAAGGAAACCAAGGTCATCCTCCACTTTAGTTAGCCAGTAAGATTTTGCTATTTGAGAAATCCAGGAAGCCCAAGAACCTTGGAACTTATGTAAGTGTTCCATAATGATTTTCAAGCTAAGGTTGAGATAGGGGTCCAATGGAGATCTTTGGAGCTCCAAAAGGTAGGCTTGATGTCTGCTTTTTAATTCCAATATGACATTAGAGAGATAATTGGAGGAAGTCCAAGACTTTCTTTTTAACTTAGCTTTGAGACTTTGCAAATTTATGAAGAATGATGTAATAGGTATGCAATAGTTATTTTGAGAAAAGATATACAAAACTTCATCCCAAAAACCATCCATATGAATCCATTAATTTTTGAAAAGGAATCGACGAGGATAGTTGGTTTGGGGAGCAGCATATAAAACCTGAGGGGAGTGATCTGAACTAACCGTCGGTAGAGTGTTGTAGTAAGCTTGAGGAAAGACTTCAAGGAACTCAACATTAACTAGCATTATATCAAGTTTTATTTGAATAGGGTGACTGGTATGTTGGTTATACCAAGTGTAGAAGAGACCTACAGAAGTAAGGTCTTGAACATCACCATAAAAAATAAAGCTGTTAAATTCCCCCAATCTACCAGCAGACAATTCAGACCCACCAGCTTTATCAGAATAAAAATGACAACAATTAAAATCCCCCAAGATGATCCACGATTGAGATGCGTAAGGAATCAAACCCTAAGATCATGCCAAAGGGGTTCCTCCTCATTGACAGTATTCACAACATAAACCACCGTCATTAAAATGGGAGGAAGGGAGCCAAAAGAAAGAGACACATGAATCAACTGAGAAGAGGAGAATAACGGAGAAAATGAAAAGATAGAGGGATCCCATTTCAACCATATTTTACCAGGAGTAGAAAGGTTAAAGTTGTTACAACTTTTCTCATTATTAAAAATGAGGTGAGAATTGACAAACCATGAATCCTCAAGCACATAAGCATGAACTTTGTCCTCAAGGATGCAAAGAAATTTATGACTTTGAGAGGACATCAGATCTTTACAAGCACGGACTTTTTCGGGGTTGTTAAACCCCTTCACGTTCCAACAAGCTGTTGGGGGCATATATATTGTTTAAGATTTGGTAGTTTTTGCCTTCTTGGCTTTTTTCCCCTTGTAGATTTTGAGGGAGGGGATGGTTGGTTGTTTTGCTTTTATTTTTGCTTGACTCCATCTGAGATAGCTGTGTCCTCCAGGGGGGGATTAGGTCTATGATAGGCGAAGAGGAAGACTCTTCATCTAAGGAAGCAAACTTGTTGTTGGTGATTATGGGAACATAGGAGGGGGGAGGGGAAGGGATAATGATATGAATTAACAAACCGACCGAAACCTAAACAACATATCGTCTTTTGCTTCCCACAGACAAAATCAGTATGGTGTTTGGCTACACCAGTGAAGAACCTTACAAAACAATATATTTTTTTTAATTATTACATTAAGTAAATGAAATGATTATTCAGTGTGATTATATTAGTATTATAAATTTAAATACAATTAAATTATACCATCAAAAGAGAATATAAACATGTAAAAAACTAAATAATAGTTTAAAAAAAACATACAAATATCGGTAATAGGCCTAGATTGCGATGATACGCATCAACTTATAGCAACATGGATGAAGAGAGAGAGAAAAAAAAAAGATTTGTGAGGGATCATAATAGTTTTTTGGGTTGTGCTCTACATATGGCACCCTCTAATAATAACAACTAAATTTGAATGATATAATAGTAATTGGATTAGGTAAGAATCATTGTCATACTTAAAGATGAAATTTAAACAAAAGGACACAATTCTCATTAAAAAGAATCGAAGGCAACAAGATGAGCAAAGCTTCCAACAATCACAGTGACTAAAATCATGATCGACTTTCATAATCCAAAATAATAGAAAACAATGAAATCAAAATGTCAATTGAAGAAGTTGCGGTTAGAGCTTTATCAAGATAAAACCAATAAATAGAATAGGGAAAAATAACATGAAAATAAGCTCATAAATGACAAACCCACCCAATCAATAAAAACCTAAATAATAGTTTAAAAAACCCTCCAAATATCAGTAATAGGCCTAGATTGTGAGGATATGTATTAGCTTATAGAAACACAGATGAAAAGGGAGATTTTTTTTTTTTTTTTTGAGATATCATAATAGTTATTGAGTTGTGCTATGCATACATCACCCTCTAGTAATAACAAAGAAATGTAAATGAGATAGTAGTTATTGGATTAGGCAAGAACCATTGTCATACTTAAGGATGAAATTTAAACAAAAGGACACAGTTCTCATAAAAAAGAATCAAAGGCAACAAGATGAGCAAAGCTTCCAACAATCACAATGACTAAAATAATGATCTACTTTCATAATAAAAAATGATAGAAAAGAAAGAAATCAAAATGTTAGTCGAAGATATTGAAGTTAGAGTCATATAAAGAGAAACGCAAGAAATAGAATAGAACAAAATAACATGAAAATAAACTATATATAAACAAAAATTAATAACTGATCAAGTATATAAGCCCCCTTTCCTTCATTTCCCCTTATCTCTTATACAAGCATCATTCAAAATGGCAAAAGTTGCATTGCTATTAATAATCACTTAGCAACCACAAGGAGTGCTACCAGGCCTCCTATGTTAACAAGGGGAATAAATTAAAAGTTTTTATTCTCCTACTCTCGATGAAATATGAGATTTATATGTGTCATACACTAAGCACATAAATTGAAACACCAGTTATCAAAGGCTAAAAGATAACATAACTCAAATGATCCTTTTTGGTTAATTCTGCTCAAATAATCCACTTAATACACACACGCGCACGCCTAAGAGTTAAAATGTGTGCCACTTGCAAGTTACATTTTAACAAATAAAACACTAAACCAATTTGATAGTATAACATAATTCATATATATTATAATTTTGCTTGAATAAAATAATTGCTGAGATAATTAACTAGAAGATGATAATTCATAATAAGAGTGTTACCATACTTCACTCTCAATCAATGATGTATAAATGCCAATTCATTAAAGAGCATAATAAATAACATAAGCAATAATGCAAAACATCTTATAATACATATTTAAGATAATATAAAAGGTCATCATTAATATGTCATCAAAAAATTGACTTGATTGGGCACAAACCAAATTGAAATCAAATTTAAGATTATCCAAACTCTAATTTTAACTAACTTTCAGTCAAGATAAACAATGAACATCTTGATGATAAAAACTCATTTAAACTAAGAGTGATCCAATCCAAGTTCGAACAAGCTCAGATTAAATACTTGAAATACAAATTAAAATATTAGACTATTTATTAGAGGGTCAAATGATCTCCAAAACTTGTATGCTTATAGCTAAATCAAGCATCTTAGCAAGCAAAGAAAATGAGCTTAAGATCACTTAGTTCCAACATTATTAAGGGACTTAAATATTGAAAAAAATGATAAATGATAGAGGTAATCAATATGAGTTTCTCACTGTAGTGTTTAAATTTTTTGGCTATATTTATGGAGCATGTTGGTTTCAAAAGCTATAAATTGACCCACACTCTTTACATTAAGGGGACCCTAGTTTGAGATTCAAGAGTACTTAAAGGTATGAGGAATCTTCGAGCTCCATCAAACCACCATTGTTTGATTGCAAATCTGCAATAGTTAAATCAATGATGATGGATCACCACCAACTAGCCAACATCACTCAAATATTACCATTGGATGACTGAATTCTAACTAATGTCATTAGATCATCACTATAAACCATCTCCGTTAAAACAAAAATGTCGAACCTCGGCCCTATGATCATCAATTTTTTTTCTCTAATCATTATCACGTGACTATGGTCATCTAACTATCGTTGCCTAACAACTATCCTTCAATCACTATCACTAGATTATTATGGTCCTCCGACTACTATTTGTCAACTAAATTTCACTAACTACTATCATTCAACCACAATCATTTGACCACCACCACTTTCACTATAATCCTTTAACCATCATCTACCAATTATGATCCTTCGATCACCATCATAGGACTATAGTTCTTAACCATAATCACTAAACTATGGTCCTTCGACTGCTATCACCTAATTACAATTCTCTAACAACCATCCCTCAATTACCATCCTCTAACTATCACTGCTAGACTTTAGTCACCCGGTCACCATCATCGGACTATAATCTCGTGATCATTATTTTCTGACTATATACTACTAACTTTTGTCACATGACTACAATCTCTTTACCATTATTACTCGACTTCATTGATGCCATATGACTTTGTTGCTTGCCTTTGCCAACAACGTCAATGCACACCATCATCTATAAGGCTAATGCATGCCATTGAGACCAACTTAGGCTCTTGATGTTGTCAACAATATTTATGCCATGCTTTTTCGTTTCTAGTCTTCCCTCGTCAAAGGAAAATAACTGAACATATAGTAAATGATATTTTTAAGGCAACTCGCATGCCACTAGACCCTTCCACTTTCATCGTAAAATTTGTTATATATATTTTATGTCTATAATATTCTATCAACACCTTCTCTATTTGTGGGAAAGGGCATTATTTGTAATTGTTGATGTACACAACTAGAGTCATTTCAACTGAGTTGATCTTCATAGTTTTTATTTTCTTTTGATTTTTATTATTAAACCTTTGTTATTTCTCGCAATTCTCTTTTGCTTGTGTGTGTGATGGATTTTCGTATAAAGCTCAGGCATTAAACTCTCTTTCCTTGCCATCGGGAATCTTTTTGCACATAATAATAATAGAGGGAAACATTGGGACCATCCTTCTAAAACCTTTGTAACTTATTCGATCTATGATATAAGCTTCTTCACCAATATCCATAATAGATGCAACTCACTAAATGAAGTTATCCTAAAAAATTATGTCTTTATAGTACATGACTATATTTATCTGATGATCTTTTCTTTATGTTTATCTACCATAAAGAATTTTATACCTAAGTAGTTCTCTCAATTATCTTTTAGATTCATGAACTCTAAACACAAATTTTGATGTTCTTAGGTTTGATATTTTATTACTAAATAATTGAGTTGAAGAAAAATAGCTTTAAATGGCAATAATGTTGGCAATTTTATTATCGACACTTTTTAAAAACGACAACTTATTCGTAACGAGAGACTTCGAATGACCATGTTTATGCAATGGAGACAGAAGTTATTGAATTGAGCACTCGACTCAAGTTTTTGATACAAACAATGATTGATCAACTTACTAGTAGAGCACCCACACACCCAAAGCAAAAAATAGTGACTTAGGTTTCATTAGAAGCAACTTTCTTACTGCTTTTTAAAGTAACTTTTTTAATACAAAAAAAAATCTAATTAAAATCTTTTGTACTAAAAAATTGTTTTAAAAGCAATAAAAAGTTGTACCATATAAAATATTAGCGAGCCAATCAGTAAGTTGCACTAGAAGCCCAAGTGAGCATTACTAATTCAACAAATTTCCTATGAGGTAAAGTAAGTTGCTTAGATTAAGGCTTCGTTTGGGACGGCTTTCTTACTGCTTATTGAAGAAGCTTTTTAGTACAAAAAATATTATTTTTTGTACTAAAAAGCTGCTTCAAGAAGCAGTAAGAAAGTCGTCCCAAACAAAGCCTAAAAACTCTTATTAGCTTAACAGCTATGGGGCATTGTTGGACTAAAGTTATCGCGGATATGCCTATCTATGCCTTAGCATTTATGATCTATGCCTTAGCATTTATGATATATATATTTTTTTGGAAAAATCATTCCTTTAAAGTATAATGATTTTTAATTATTACGCGAGGTGTCCGGATTCGTCCGGAGCCCAATAAAAATATGCCATGTAGCCACAAAATGTACCGCGCTCGATATCACTCGGTACCGAGCGCGTAACCGGACGGGAGAACAGTCCGGCGTTCACACAGAATAATTGCTCCTTAAATTGACACTTAAAGAAGCACTCACATATACTATATATCACCTAGTAAAGCTTAATGATGTGATGGCCTTGTAAAATTTATCAACATTGCTCAATGTTAAATATTCTTGATAACACAAATTCTATTATGAAGTCAGATGACTGATGACAACACAGACCCATTGGAGAAGCATCCTTGATAGGGGTGTCAAAAATTGACATGACATGAAAACTCAACTCGAACCTGACCCGAATTTTTCGAGTTAGGGTCAACCATATATAAGAACGGATCAAGTTCAGATCTCGATGTTCGACCCGCTTTGAATTTCAGGCCAGGTTCGAGTCAACCTGGAGAACCAATTTGAACCCGATTTTGACCCGCTTCGCGAGACGTATAAGCAAATAAGTGATTAAGTCATTCCACTTCTGCACTTTCACTTCCGACCACGAGCCCTAGCCGTGCTTTTGCCTTCCGCCTTTGGCTTTATGCGTTCGATGACATTCCTTCGGCTCTTCCTGAATATTTCTATCGGGTCGATAACGTTCCTTCATCCTTCGACAACGTTTGATGACGTTTCGTCCTCTCGAGCGACGTTCCTTTCTCCTTCGACGACGTTCATCTCCTTCGACGACGTTCCTTCCTATATGGGTCGACAATGCTCCGTCCTCCTTTAACGATGTTCACCTCCTTCGATGAAAGTTCATCTCCCATTTGTGATGCGGGTAACTGTGCTTTTGGGTTGAGTTGGGTCAAATCAGAAACCCGATGGGTCGGGTCCGGATTGAAATTTTTGATCCGCCTGCAAAAAAACAGACCGGATTCAGATCGTGTCAAACAGTAACGAGTCATTCTTGAATTCAACCTAAAACCTACCCACAATTCAATTTTGTCTCTGAACCCACCGTCGGGCCCAGCTTCGGACCACTTTCTCAATCACATATGTTAAATACGGGTTAAAACGATGACCCATAATCAACACGCTATAATCTTAGGCGGGCCCTTGGTTTAACGTACCCTAGGTATTTCTTTCGGCTTCCTCGCTGCCCTACTCCATTACTCCATTTGCACTCCACCGGTTCCCGGCGAGCCGCGAGCACCCCTGGCAACTATTTTTTTCACGGTAAACTTATGCACGCTTTTATTTTTCTTTGCTGCTTCCTTTTTAGTCTTTTATTCTTCAGATTTTTATCATAAGAAGACATTCTCTCTTTATGTTAGGAGGTCACGGCTTATTAACAGCAATTACGTTTTCAAGTTAGACTTCTTGGTCTCTGGGAATTTCTCATAACGCTAGAGTTGATCCAATTATACTAGCAACACATGTTCTACGGAGTTTTTTTTTTGTTTGATTGCGTTGATGTCAGAAAGTTTTCCTGTTAGGCGGGTATTTTTGACACATCATTGGATAAAATTGCCTTATTTTAATTGCAATTCGTCTCACACTTCCTTAATGGGATTGAGTATGAATCAATCGAGAAGATAAGAGTGATGTCCCTGAAATGTCCTTAATTTTGTGGTGATACTTAATCCAGGTATGGCTTTAAAAGCCATGATCTTTCACCTCCTGAAATACTATTTCAAATTACCGATTTGAAAAGAAGAACATAGTGACTGTCTAAAGATCATTATCTCTAAAGATTTAGATGTAGATTTTGATTTATTATCTTTATTCTGGTTAGATCATCATCCTCGACCAGGGAAATCTATTGAAGTCTTTAGTTTTTTTACGGGATATAATACTATTAATTTGGCTTCTGTCTTGTATTTGACTTCTGTAAGACTTGCATTCGGGTCAGCTTTGACTATGGAACATCCGAAGAGGCGCTCACATGCTCTTACCGGAGAAGTGGTATGTTATATTATTTTTTCATGTTGAAGGATAGATGAGTCTCATGTAGGATTTGAAGCCTGAACTAATCTAAAAATTGCTTTTATGTTATGTAGAATTTTGCCCAGGAGGATGATAAACGATTAGAGACAACTAGAGCAAGATGTACAGCTTGCAGTTCTATTAATTATATTATTTGAACTTCTTTCAACGAGAAAAATGTTTCTTATATAAATTGTTGCCATTTTATTGCAGTGTCTAATGTTCTTAAAAGGCATCAAGCATTGACTGAGCGTCTTCAAAGGTATACTATAAGCTAGTTTTGAAGGACTTTTTATTCGTTTTAAATTTGATCTATTCTTGGCATTATTATCATCTATTCCTCAAGGTTTTTCATGATGCGGTGTTGCATCATTTCCTTAAAAAAATCTGATGGTGTCATTATATTGAGCAAAAACAGATTGTATTTTTAAAGACAATTCATTTTAGTTGTGGACATAATAATATAATTAATGCAGCGAGAGTCATAAAATTGATGCAATAGGGAACCTAATAAAAAAGAAGGCAATAGGAAAAAAAGTTATTTGACCATATCAGCATGATTTAGTAGAAAAGTCTTAGCCCCGCTGAAAGTTGCAAAAATAAAAATACCCACGCATGTTGCAATTTTATTTGAGATGTATAACATTGGTAGATATTGGTTCTTCTTTTCACAGCTCCCACTTAGGATTTATTTTTGGATGACTGTTGTTGTCTGTAAATTAGTTGTGAAACTATTGTTGGAAAATCAAAATTTAAAATTTTGAAAGCTGCTATCATTATTATAGATTTTTTTTTTCCTTAGAAAAGTTTGAATAAATTTTTTCTTAGAATCATCACATTCTAGCAAATATGGCTGTAGAAACTCTTACCATAGAAAATTTTGAAAACATTAATAAAGACGAAGCCAAACAAAGAGTGCAATGATTTGTAAAATAAGTTGGGAAAAAGTTATCGCAAACGCACTCTTAATGCTTTATTAGAAATTTCTAAGAGTAAGTGCATTGGGTTGCTTGGTTCAATAAAATTCCATCAGCATGCATTCACTTTGTTCCTGATAAGTTTTGAATCCCTTACAATTATGCACCTTACTGACCTTGGGTTAGCTGGTTGATAACTTGGGTCAAAGGTAATTCAAATTCAATCTTGGGGCATAACTCTCCATTTCTTCAATATTTTGGTGCAATTTCTCCATGTCTTATATAAAAATACCCATGAAGCTTTGATGTTAGCCTCACATTGTGTCCAAAAATGTCTCTTTTAAGAACCACATCATCGCATTCATGATAATAACTTGATGGGGACATCAGAGCATGGAAAGTCTATCAGAGACGTGGCCGTCGATCTACGGTCACGATTGAGTCGATGTATTTATGAGTTGTTTTATTTATTTTCTTTATTATTATGTCATGTTGTATTTGCTTTATTAGTGTTTCCATTTTTACCCCTTACTTAAGGGAGGTCGTATGTAAGCCCTGTGGGCGTCGTCGTCTTTTTATTTTCCCGAGTCTTTTGTACGAGGCTATATATAGCCGCATTGTTCTATTTTCATGTTAATATAAGTTTAGTGGGTGTCGTCGTCTTTTTATTTTCCTGAGTCTTTTGTACGAGGCTATATATAGCCCCATTGTTCTCTTTTCATGTTAATGAATGATGAATTTTCTTCCCTTTGATTTCTTTGTGAGTCCGTGAAGGCGTGAAAGTGTTTGAGAGAGAAATCCCTAGGAGAGGGGAATCAGATCACCCACCAACCTTGGAGACGAGTGGGTTCGTGGTTCTATCTTCTCTACCCCTTCCTCTCCTCCTCCCTCCCTCAACTAGGCGCCGTCCTTAAAGTCCAGCCCACCCCATAAGCCGCTGGCCACCATACAACATCCACTCGCCATCGGATAACCTCAACTCCATCTCCACCCTCATTCGACTAACCCAACCTCATCATCACCCCACCGAAATTTCCCCCTCTCAAGCCCACCAAGCCGCCGGCCTCATCTCCCTTCTCCTCCCTCCAAAGCTCAAATCACTACTTGAATACTTTCCATAAATGGTTGTTCTTAATTTGAGGAGACTTAATTTTAAATTTCAAAGCAATTTGAATTTGAAAATTTCTTTCCTAATTTAAGAATCTATTTTAGGAAAGTTTCTAAATTAAAGCCTATTTGACTTTCAAATTCATTTGGGATTTAATTAAAACCTTTCCTAATTCCTAAACCCAAATTAAGAAGCCTTTAATCCCTCCCATCAATCCCCACCAAGTCCATTAATGCCGCCGGCCCCTCTAGGATTGGATTAGGAATTCTTTCCTAAAACTCAATTCCCCACTTTGGAAACAATTCCAAACCTATCCACCCCTCCTTGGCCGAAATTGACAAACCCCCACACCTCCTAATTTATTTCCAAAACCTAACATTAATTTTTGGAAATAAATCCCTCATCCTCTCTCCCCTCTTGCCGCTGCCCTTATCTCTCTCTCTCCTTTAATTCTTCCCAAGCAAAGGGATTAATTGGAGCATTGTTTGGGAGACCTTTCTCTCTCCACTAATTTGGAACCCCAATTAAACTCCCTCTTCCTCCTTGGCCGACCACCTCACCCTCTTTTCCATTATAATATTGAGAGAAACTTCTCTCTCTAGAGCTTCAAGGATTGACATTGATCTTCAACTACTCAACCTTCTTCGAAAGTCAATGAATGGCCGATCCGGATCTTGATTACGGCCTCGCCTACGACGAACAAGGGTTTGTTAGCATCCTTCACTCCACCTTCTTCGACGTCAATCCCAATATCGACATCACCGTTGAAGAGTACGTAGAGCGCATTCTGGATACCCTTGTCGAGGCCATAGAAGAATAAGTTGGCACCGTTCAGTGGAGGATTGCAACCCAACCGTGATAAAGGTTTACCAATATTCATTTTCTCGTATTTTCATTGTCTAACTTGCTCTTGTGGATTGATTGATTCATGAAGATCTTGTTCATCTATTTTTGCCAAGCCTAGTAATTGTAGGACTTGAGTTTGATCTCTATGCTTCTAATCTCATTGTTAGTGTAGCGATTTTGTTTGAAAGCTACTTAATTTACATTTTATTGATATTCTACATTATTTTGATAAATTAATCATTTGACAAGCGACTTAGCCTGAACGTAGGCACCCTTCTCTTGTTTTATTTTGTCGTTTCAAATTGCTAATAGCTTTAATCATAATTGTTTTTATCAAGGAATCGTGCAAATTCTTATTGCATCCATTTAAAGCATCCTAGTCATGCTTCATAACTTGGTTTTCTTGCTCATACAAAAGGAATGAGTTATTATATTTTTTCAATATTCTTGTAAATTCAAGGAAGCATCTCGAGATAAGAAATAATAGTTTGAGGTTTGAAGGATAAGGAGATAATTATTTTGTTAGTTTGTAAGATGGAAGTTGCTTGGATTAACGTTTTACTAGTTTCCTAATTGGCTATTTGATGGCATGTAAGCTTACTTCTGAATATATTGTCTTTGATTTGTCATATTGAAGTGAAATATTTTTATCCTAACATTCGTATATGTTTTATTCGTTTTCAAGCGAGTGTAATTTTTTGCTTGTCCATTTAGACAACATTGCTAATATCTTTGACTCCATGTTCCCTTTGTTTCTCTTTAGGGACTCTGACAAAATGATGTTTGACCGTTTGATAAAGGAATTTGACGCTGCACGAGCTTCTCAAACTGATGGTATATTTCTCTTGCAGACTTTTTGCTAGGACTTTCTTTTATCTTGAGAGTTGTAGGAAAAAAAATTGGGACGCTGCACGAGCTTCTCAAACTGATGGTTTATTTCTCTTGCAGACTTTTTGCTAGGACTTTCTTTTATCTTGAGAGTTGTAGGAAAAAAAATTGGGTTAGGATGGATCTCAATGCCGTTATATTTGCTTTGAGGTGAGTGCAATATATGAGTAGTCATTAAAATTTTTATTGCACTCATCTCAAAATAAATCCAGTGTTTTTTAAATCCATTTTGATCAAATTTTGATATCAAATTTTTTTTTCCTTTGCTGCAAGTTGGCACTAGGCATTAGAAAGTGATACTTCTTTTGATAACATGAAAATTTATCTTGTATTTTTCATTGCTTACTCTTTCTTATCAACTTAAAAATCTATTCAGCAAAGTATTCTTTTAGTCCATGTTTCTTATGAAAAATTTTGAAGGCTTCCAAATCTATAATCTAATTATTTTTCTAATTAATCTCTTGATCTGAATCTTTCGCACTCCTCTTAATATTACTTCACCCTGCTATCTTGCAAGTTAGATTCTTCTTGATAAAACATGTATGACTAATTTCTACTTATCTTTCTCCCTTCTTTTTCCCTTTCTTCATCCAGATTGCCATGTTTATGTGGGAAACTATCAGTTGGCTTTATTGTAGGTTGATAGTAGGTGGTCAAGTGATAGGAAACACTTGTAGATCTCAAGTATTTCCTATCAGTCTTTGGAAAACAGCGAGAAATCTTCACAAAAGTCCACACAAAGCCATGAAAACAATAGATAATTTGTATTATTTGATGAAAGGAAAATATAAAATAGCAAGATACACTTGATCCTCAATTTGAGAGGAGGATCGATTTCTCCCAAATCTCTAGATGCCGCTAGAGCCCAAAGAAAACCTAAATCTAGGATATCTCAAATTTCAGCCATATTCAAGATGCCCTAACCCTAGAAAACAAACTATTTAATGTATACAAATCAAAAGGAATTCCCTAAACAATCCCTACATTCAAATTTCCCTCTTAATTCCCCCAAAATCCTTTCCTATTTGGCTACCGCCGTGCGGCTCGCGCGACATCTCAACGGCCCAGTTTGCGTCTGGGGTTAGAAATTCCGCCCAGTTCGCGTCTGGGCCGGTCCCGCGTGGACCGGTTCACTGGACCGGTCTAACAATACTCCCCTCCCGAAGATCCACCTTGTCCTCAAGGTGGAGATATGCTCGTGTTCCGGTGGAGGGGGTCATCCTTGAGGTGGTAGAAAATCCTTATCAAATTGTTGATGTAGGGGTTGCCCTGAAAGAGAAACATCCCCTCCCTCCATCCTGATCACATTCAGCTTGTGTAGTCTCACCCGATAAGCTTCCCCCACCTCTTGTATGTCCCTAACCATGGTCTTAAGTGATGTCATGGCTTTGAATAGCCCCGCATCTCCCCTTATAACCACCTTTCTCCTATCCACCATTAATTCAATCTTGAGTGCTCCCCAATTGTCCTTGGTTTCCCCTAAGGTTTGCAACCACTTCATCCCCAGGATGACATCAGTACTTCCTAACTCTAGTGGGAGAAAGTCATCCCTTACTTGAATCCCTTGGATGCTCAACACTACTCTACAGATCCCCTGGCCTTTCTCCACCTTCCATGTACCCATCATCTCTCCATAACAACTGGTTTCCACCAACTTCACTCCCAAATTGGTCAACGACCTGAGTGGAAATGAAATTGTGGGTAGCCCCACTATCAATTAACACCACCACCTCCCTGCCCTCTATCCCCTTTCACCTTCGTGGTATGATTCGTAGTGAATCCTACCACTGAGTTCAGGAAAACCTCAGCCAGATCCAAGTGTAGCTTCTCCTCCTCTGTCTCCTCCTCAGCTCCCTCAGCTCCCTCCTCAATTTCCTCGTCATCGTAGACGGTGAGAACCTGAAGAGCTTGGTCCTTGCACCGATGCCCTGGCGTATACTTTTCCTAGCACCTGAAACACAACCCCTTTGCCAACTTCTCCTGCATCTTCTTCTCTGTCATCCTCTTGAAATTTTCCCCACTCCCTCCTCCTACTGGCTTCTCCCTAGTGGTCTCATTAATGTTGCCTGATGCAGGCCCCTTGGGTGTCTAGAAGAGTGTCGGAGTTCTGTAGAGAGCCTCCTGAGCTGCACTCTGCTCCTTCTCCAGATTCTTTATTTTCCCCAGTCGTGCCAACCAGGTGCCCCCCAAGTCACTAGCATCAGAATTTCACTGCGCTCGGATCTCTACCTTCAACTGATTGAGCGTCACCGACAGACATTTACGGCAGGTTTACAGGCGAAGGAGTCGTGATCGACGACTACGATTCGGAGGCTTATATTTTTGAGTGTTGCGACGTCATCTCATGTTATTTTTTTCTACTTATTTTCCATGTATCTTTGTATTCAAGCATAGTTATTATTTTGCCCTTATGAAGGCTTAGTGTTTGTTGTGCCCGGTGGCATGTGAGTCAGTTCTATTTCATGTTTTGGAGGCGCTTTATAAGAGCTATTCCTATTGTATGAGCTTATTTTTGATTAATAAAATTCTGAGTATTTTGTTCTTATGTTCTGCTTGAGAGGCTTGAGAGAAAGAACTGGAAGCCTACGGAGAGGCTCCACTCGAAGTACCCACAGCCACACTCGGTGAGCCTTTGGTTATTCTATCGGACTCATTGTTTTCCCCTTCGTCCACCAAAATCTCAGCCTCCTGACCCTCCCTTAGCCGTCCTCGCACCTCCCTGCCAGCGCGTCCCTTCAAATCCCCCCTAATCTCTCGCGGCCGAGAGCCCCATCTCCTCCCCTGCCGCCGGCTCCGACCCCTCCTTGCCAGCCCGACCACCATCCGCCGCCGGCTCTCAGCCAGCCCACCCTCCTTTGCCCTGGTCAGATCCTGCCGAACTCCCTGGTTTGGAGTTTGAATTCAGCCATCAAACCTCCATTAATACTTCCTCAAATTAGTAAGCACTTGATTGAGGATTAATTACCTGAATTCAAATTCAAATTTCCCCTCCCTCCCTCATTTGAAACTTCCCTAATTAATTGAAATCTGAAAATTAAATCTCAGATTTTAATTAAATCCATGGGACCCACCAAGTAATCAAATCCCCCTCTCTTTCTCCTTGCTTGGCCGGCCCCTCACACTTAGCCGTTTCCCTCTCCTTGCCACCTAGGCATCTACTTATTACACCCTTAATTTCCCCCCTAATTGCCACCCTTCTCTTAATTTAATTTAGAGAAAGTTTAATGATAAAATAACTTCTCCCTCCAAGCCAAGAAAATCTGAAATTCAAATTCTGATTTTCTCTTCACCCCTCCCTAATTCACGGCCCAACTCTTCATCCCTTTTCTTCTTCCCGCCCCTCCTCAATGTTGAATGGCGGATTCGGAGTTTGAGTGGGGATTAGTATTCAATGCCGACGGAAGCATTAATATCCTACGATCTCCGTGCTTTGATGTAGGATTTGAAGACGACGCCACAGTTGAAGAATACTTGGAGCGAGTTGTCCCGATTCTTGTGAGCATCATCGACCGACAGTTTCAAGACTACGCTTGGATGATCATCGGACGCCATCCACCACCACTTCCACCGGCGGCTACCTCTCCGGTAATGAAGTCCTTCGTCTCCTTTTCCGTAGTGGTGCTCTCCATCTTCGTGTGGTTCTTTCTTCTCCGCTAAAGCCCAAGAGTGAACGAGTGAGAGTGTGCTCAAGGTGAACTTTTTCATTATTAATTGTGGGATTTTGTTATGAGCATTTAAGTAATTCTTTTATCTCAAAGCAAATCTTCGCCTAAGCAAGTTGATTACCTAGAATAAATTTAATCATTTATTTTATTGGCAAGTTTTAATTAACTATTGTTTTAATTTCCGCACGCAATTCCCTCATTGATTCACATCATCAACCCCTTCATAAAGTTCCCCTTTAATACCGTATATGAAAATCGCTCCACCCTATTGGCTAGGTGCTCAAACTGCTCCCGGTAGTTTGCTACCGATCCCTCCTGTGCTAGAGCAAAGAACTGCTCATAAAAATCTCGTCCCCGGTCGATTTGGAAACGTTCTATTATGCAGTTCTTGAATTCCCTCCAATCCTTGATAGGTCTCCTCCAGCCTCTCCACTGGTACCATGGCAGTGCCTTCTCCTCCAAACATAGGCCTGCTGCTGTCAGCTTCTCCTCCTCTGTTAGCCCATTAACGACAAAGTATCTCTCCACCTTATAGATCCACTCATACGCATCCTCCCCTTCGAAGATAGGCATCTTCAACTTCCCCACCTTCTGATCTCCACCATTCCCCCATATTCCTCTATAGCTTCCCCTCTCCCAAGTGCTCGGCCTACCCCACGTCTCCCGGTTTTCCCTTGCTCTGCAATAGCTCAAACCCCCTTCGAATTCCCCTATTCTTTCTTCAAAATTAGCACCTCGGTGACCATAATGTCCCTCCCGGCGTTCCCAATCAGCACCCCTTTGCTCCGTCCCTCCATACCCGTGCTTTTCCCCATACCTACATCCTCTATCCTCCCTCTGGAAAGGCTCCAGATAGGGTTTCCTTCTTTCTCCCTCCAAGATTTCTACCTCATCTTCCTTCCTACGAATTTCAGAATTCGTGTTTTTTCTTTTCTCCTCTTTTGCCACGGAAGCCGCCGTTTGGTTGTGGATTTCTAACATTTTCTTCATTATGTCCCGGAGATCGGCTACTTGTCATTCCATGGAGGAAATCATTTCCTCCACCGTTGTCTTGATTTGGTTCATCTCCCCTTCAAACCTTTCTTCTAGCGCATCAACTTTCTTGGCCGCCATCTCGATCCGAACTTTTGTAAATCCAAAAATTCCTGATTTGGATTATAAAAACAGCACTTTGTCCCTTCTCGACCAAAATTTGGGCACCAAACTTCGCCAAAATCAACCCACGAACGATCCCAAGACTTGCTCTGATACCAGTTTGATAGGAAACACTTGTAGATCTCAAGTATTTCCTATCAATCTTCGGAAAATAGCGAGAAATCTTCACAAAAGTCCACACAAAACCATGAAAACAGTAGATAATTTGTATTATTTGATGAAAGGAAAGTAGAAAATAGCAAGATACACTTGATCCTCAATTCGGGAGGAGGATCGATCTCTCCCAAATCTCTAGATTCCGCTAGAGCCCAAAGAAAACCTAAATCTAGGAGATCTCAAATTTCAGTCAAATTCAAGATGCCTAATCCTAGGAAAACAAACTAATGCTTTCAAATCAGAAGGAATTCCCTAAACAATCCCTACATTCAAATTTCCCTCTGAATTCTCTCAAAATTCTTTCCTATTTGGCTCCCGCACGGCATCCCAGCGGGCGGAAAAATTTTGCCCAATTCACGTCTGGTCCGGTCCTACGTGGACCGCCTGGACCGGTCTAACATCAAGTTGTTTTTTTTAATCTTAAATCACCATTGTTAATCCTTGTAGAAATTATGGCAAATCAATGAAATTATTCCAAATTTTAATTTTGTTAATGTGCGGATGTTCCCTAAAAGTGATGTACTATATCCCAAGTCAATTATAGTGAGAAGTATGCATGAGTTTGTTAGTCACTCTTAGGTTACATAATAAATTTGATTGTGATGAGAAGTAGGTAAGGGTTGGTTAGGGTGTACAAGCGACATTCTTCGGCCCAATTATGTGAAAAGCGTGCAAGGTTTACTTGTCCAAGATCAAGAGTAGATTTGTTGCATACAATTTAGGGACTTTGAATTTGAGCTTGAGAGAATTAGTGATGCAGGACTAAGTATGATTTAGATGTATGCGATAAGAATTTACATGATTTAGATAAGAACCAATAGCAATTAAGACTGTTAGCCATTAAACGATAATAGAAAACATAAGAAGGGTAGCTACCCTTAGGCCAAATCACATGCTAAGAACTTGAATCATCAAAGCAATTTAGAATTTCAACAACATACGAATTAATTAGTCATTCAACAAAAATCTCTATGCTAACAATGAGATTAGAAATATAGAAAGTAAAACTCAATCCCTACGATCACTAAATAGAGGCAAAGGGCGAGGCACGACTCCTTGCGATTTGATCACCACCTACAAGATTAGTGGAATAGGAAGATAAATGAATAGGTGAAGAAGTTCACCCTTGTTGATGACCGGAAACAATCTGCCACTAGACGTTGGCAAGTTGTTCTTCGACGGCTTCGGAAAGTGTGAAGATGATGCGATCCAAATATTCTTCGATGGAATTGTCGACGTCCGGGTTGACGTCGAAGAAGGTTGACCGGAGGATGTCGACGTTTCCTTGCTCATCATAAGTGAATCCGAAATCAAGATCAGGACCGGCCATTCATTGGTTTGAAGGGTTAAGGTGTTGACGACGATTGTTGTTGCTTCTCTTGAAGACTCCTATTGAGAGGGATGAGTTTATCTTGAGTTTGAGAGGGAAAGAGGGAGAGATGTGGCCGGCCAAGGGTATGGGTGTGGAGCAAGACTTAGGTTCATATTTTAGAAGAAAAGAGGTGGAGGAAACTCAAGCAATTGCTTACCCAATTAATCCTTTTAGTTTGGAAAGGATTTGGGTGTATTTAGAAAAGGTTGGTGGCGGCTAAGAGGGAAGGAAAGTGGATTTGAATTCTTCCCAAAGAGGAATAGGTTGAAGTTGGAAAGTAATTAGGAGGTGGGGACCCAAGGAGGGGGCCGGCGGCATGTGGAAAGAGAGAGAGGGGGTTGGGTAAATAAAATCTAGCCTTCTTTAATTGGATTATTAAATTAGGAAGACCCTAATTAATTTCCAATTAATGGGAATATTCAAAGGGCTGAAATTTGGTAACTTTCCTAAAATAGGATTGGTATTTTAGGTAATTTTTTAAAGTAATTGAATTACCTAAAATATTAAAACCTAATTAGGAAAGAGGTAATTGCAAGCATTAATAGAGGGGAACCCCAATCCCTTTGGAAAGAGGTAATCGACGACTTTTGGTTGGGGAAAAGGCCAACGGGTGGGGTGGGGATTTGGGCTGGCGGGTTAGGGTGGAGAAAAGGAGGAAGATGAGATACGACTAACTAGCCGCGAGCCCGGACTCTTCTAAGGTTGACGGGTGATACAATTCCCTCTTCAAGGGTTCTCTCTCCCTCTCCCAAACGCTCTCAAGCTCTCGCAAGAACTCACAATGTAGGAAATTTTATTATTCATTCATTAACCATGAAAATAGAACATAAGGGCTATATATAGCCTCATTCAATTGACTCAAAATCAAAAGACGATGGTGCCCTTTGGGCTTACACATGACCACCCTTAAGTAAAGGGTAAAAGGGGAAAATAACTAAACGCAAATACAAACATAAATAAATAAAAACAAATACATATGACGACTTAAAAATATATTGGCGCGATCGTGGTCGTAAATCGGCGGCCGCACCTCTGATAGACTTTCCAAGCTTCGATGTCCCCATCAATTAGTATATACAATAATTTGAAGAAGAAAATAATGCATGTTTGCATAAACTAAATGGAAAGGGAAGAAATAAAAAACTTCGGTGAGGATTCCATACTATTTTATTTTTGAGTGGCTAAGAGTATGAATACAACAACAAAAATAACATCAAGCCTTTATCCCACTATCCCACTATGTGGGGTCGGCTACATGAATCTTTTTTATCTATTGTGTCATGTTAAGAGTCAAATTCTCATTTAAATAATAAAGAAAGATCATTTCTAATATTTTCTAACTAAGTTTTTTTAGGTCTACCTCTATCTTTCTTAACATAAGCCAAATCCAATACATCTGCTTTCCTAACCGAGTCATCGGAAGGATGTCATTTTATGTAACCAAACCATCTAAGGCGACTCTTTCTAATTTTATCTTCTACAGGAGCTACTCTAACATTTTCACATATATGTTCATTTTGTATTCTATCTCTAAGAGTAAAATCAATCATCCACTTGATCATCCTCATCTCTGCAACACTTTAATATTATGCTTCTCTTTCAATGGCCAACATTCTGCACCATAAAGCATTGCTGGTCTCACCACCATCTTATAGAATTTTACCTTAAGTTTGATGGGGACTTTTTTATCACACAACAAGCTTGAAGCATTCCTCCACTTCAACCTATCCAACTTGAATTCTACTAATAATATCCCCATCTATTTCACCATCACTTTGGACAATAGATCCAAGATATCTAAAACGTGTACTCTTATTAATGACTTCATCACTCAAAGTCTCAATCCCCACACTAGATCAATTACTACTAAAATTATACTCATTATATTCGGTTTTAGGTCTACTCAAATGAAAACCTTTAGACTCCAAGGTTGACCTTCATAATTTAAGTTTACCTTCAACTCCCTCTCTAGTATTATCAACAAGAAGAGTATCATCAGAAAAAAGCATACACCAAAGTCCCACATCCATTATTTTGGATGTCGGGACCAAAATGATCCCATTTTAAAAAGTTTAATTTAGAAAGTTGAGGGGCCAAAATGATCCCCAAAATGGTCCCTCAAGATAGTTGGGGATCATTTTGGTCCTTCCTGAAGAGTTGAGGGACCATTTTGATCCTTTTCTCAATTATAATATGTAATGGTTGGAATGTTTTACACTTCAGCAGATGGTTAAAATTTTACATAAGAATATGAAAGTGAGTTAGTATGATGTTTTTTGCCCTTTTTGTTCACCATGTGACCGTGTTCATTGAGTTAGCACTCATATTTGTGTGGTGGAGGTTTATCATTTGATTTATTTTTTCTTTATGTTTTACCTTTTTACCATCAATTTATTTTACATATCTAACACAAATTTAATTATATATTGTTTCACGACCTAGTTCCTTTAACCACTATTGAAATACCATTACCATTTTGTATTCCCAAATTGTTTCCTCTCCTTACATGCGTCATTCCCAATCACCCATATGAAGTAGAGTTTACGAAGTTTAATTCCTGATGCCAGCTCCATCATATCCTTTTCCATGATAAAATAATTTTTGTTAAACTTAGGCTAACACATTCATTCCCTTCTTCCCTTATCTTAATTGCTCAACAACTCCACCTTCTTATCATTTTCTCCCACTATTAGCACACGATTGAGACACAACAAAAACACAATTGAGACGATGGAAATAAATTGCCAATCACTTATTGCACTAGTCTTTTGTTCGCCCCTCCTGCTAACCCTGCTAGCCAATCTCCACTTGCTCTCCCCCGCCCTGTATTCACACAATGCTAGTGCCCTTTATCCACATGTCAGTGCCATTGCAGTCTCTCCTGCTCTAGTTACGCTGCATCTTAGATTGGTTCCCAACATAGCTGCATGTTGACGTTGTTGACATCACTGCCTTCCACCCATCTATGCCTACTCTTGCACTTTCACTTTACTTTGTATGCAATTTGTCAAACCCTTGAGCCCACAACTACTTGCATCTTATTATGCCCCATCTCTTCTAAGCGACGAGCGCAGGAGGCTATGTTAGAAGAAGGCGGAGGTCATGGTGACAGTGGGACGTAAGAAGACAATGAGGATGTGAAGTCGAGTGGCAGTGAGACGTGGTCAACGATAACATTATGGAAGTAGCAGAGGATCAATGATGGTGGCATTTTAGTGGTATTTGAAGAAATTAGTTGTAAGATGGTAATTGCTAAAGTTATATGTTAGATATGTATATCAAAGAATTTTGTAGTACCAAATGGCCTGATGTGGTTATGTTTTTTGTAGGCATGCAAGTATTTTTCTCGTCGCCATGCTAGAAAGACATTTGAACATGTCATTTCCTACTTTTAGAGCTTCACATGTGCGTGTGCATATATCACAGGTCTAAGTGGACTAGATGTCGTTAGTTATGTTAAAAATAAAGCATATGGTTAGAGGAAGTATTTTAGCTAAATTTTTACTGAAATCATACAAGAATGATGCATTAAAAAATGTCACACTTTGCCCAATCTATTTGATTTGAATCGTTGCATGCTCAATTATTATTAACCATGTTATCTAAGCTGGTAGTTTATATGCACATGTAGCGCAAGTTATTCTATCTTTTGGACAAATTATCAAAATACTTGTGTATATGCCAATAATTCCTAGTAAGAACATCCATGACTAAAGAAAAAAGATACAGGCTTAACGTTGATTCTTGATATAATCCAACTGAAATAGAAAATATTTGGTCAAACTTCCTTATATTTGAGCACAAGTAACAGCTCCTAAATACATATCATTAATGACTTGAATATAAGCATTATTAACTCCTTTCATTTGTAGAACTCTCCAGAGCACTTCTCTTGGCACTTATCACATACTCTATAAATTAATAAATATCATATGAAGATCATCCTTTCTCTCTCTATACTTCTCCATTAAACCTCTCAACAAATATATAGCTTCCACAATAGACCTACCCGACATGAATCCAAATTGATTTTGAGAAACACTAGTATCATGTCACAACCTATGCTCAATTACTCTCTCCCATATTTTTAATATATGACAAATCAACTAAATTCCTCTATAATTTTCACACTCTTGTTATTGTTGTTGTAAATATTAAAAAAAGATAATACGATACATATTAATTAGCAAAGGTTGAACTCCTTGAAAATAAAAATTGAACCATTTCCTTAGCTTATCTTAACTTTTGCTTATTTAAGCCTCGATCAAACAGGTCCTTCATTTTTTTTTGCAACTGCCTTTTGGTTACAATAATATTTGGCATATTAGGCCTACTCTTTTTTTCGCTCACATTTTGAATGATGGTCTTAAATTTGTATCTTGTTGTATCTAATTTATTTAATGACACCTCCATGGTATTTTGAAGAATTATGATTGACAATACACTAATGGTGATATTGTATAAATATGTTTCATAAAGATTTTATACAAATTGTTGGTTACTGACTTCTTATAATTCATGTTCTTTAGAAATATCTTTAGAAGATGAGCAATGGAATGATGGACTACTAGCCACAATCCGTGAGAAGGTGCTGCATTTACCAACTTTACTAGGTTTTCTAAATTTTGGCCTATCATGCTCTGACTCTCTATAACGTTTTCATAATATTGTACATTGTTAGACAGTCG
The DNA here is from genome assembly GCF_001605985.2 of Dendrobium catenatum. Taxonomy (NCBI): domain Eukaryota; kingdom Viridiplantae; phylum Streptophyta; class Magnoliopsida; order Asparagales; family Orchidaceae; genus Dendrobium; species Dendrobium catenatum. Next base: position 1,757,127 of record NW_021319483.1, on the reverse strand, counting down.
TATAAATTTTATGAACTTGCTTAATTTTCCTCTCAAATTTGTATAAATGATACATGCTTATTGGGCTTAAGTTTTCTTTTAATTGATAGTAAATAACGAGTTTGCTTTATATTCTTCCAGGTTCATATGGAAGCTGACAGAAAGGCGTCTTTGCATGAAGCTAATGAAACAAGCATGCCAACAGATCCTCTTCTAGATGCAAAGATCACATATAGGATTGGAAACAAGGTTAGTAAACCTCAAGCTATCAAATATTTTTTTATTGTTGTTCAATGATTTCTTGAGATGCTAGCTCTTTTTACATTAATGTATGGATTCATTTTAAAAGCAATTTGTAACGTTTATGAACAAAGATTATTCTTTTTTGATTTATCATAATGAGTTCACCACCACCATCATTGACATTTTCCTGTCAAGTGGCATTTGCAATTGCTTAGAAGGTGATTGTAAATATACGTATCTGTTGAATATGACCAAAGTTAGATTGCTACTTTTATATGCGCTGAAGTTTGATGCATTTAATGAGTAGAAAAAAATATTGAAAGTAATTGCAAAAATAATATTCTTTAAATGCCCCCATCTAATCCTCGAAAAAACGTTTTACTTTATTATTTAATGAGTAGAAAAAAATATTGAAAGTAATTGCAAAAATTAGCAAATATTGACCTACTTGTGGGCTCCTAAAAAAATTGTGAGCATTCATGCGAGGAAACTTGTATATTTTAGGAGATAAATTGGAAATATTAACATCCAACTAATTTCATCATTGCTAGTGTTATAATTTTTCAGAGGATTGAGGCTTCTAATGAATGCAACCTTATGGTTGATCACCCTTACATGGTAGGTAGTAAGGAATTCACAATTTTGGAAATTGTATGGCTTTATTATCATTATGCATATGACGTCATATAAGTCCTATTTCAACATGTTTCTTTGCGCTGGAGGAAAATTTGGGTGGATAGTGGTACTGGGGGAAGTTCTATTTGGATTCTATGGTTTAATCATTCAAGAATTCATTATTTGTTGTATGATCCGATAAGTATGAGAGTTTTTGTTATGACTTTTGGGTGCTTTGTAATTAGTTAGCGGTATCCCCATATGTGGTGGCCCCAATGAATTGTAGTTAAAATTATGTAAGGCAATGAATTTCATAGAAAATTTTTATTCACATAGGTAAGACTAATTTAATTGGATTGGGTGGCCCAGGCCAGGGTACAAGAGTTCAGCTAATTGTGATCCATACGCCTAGCTTGATCAGTTATAACTCATAGCGTTCTACAATATAGTTCACACTAGTTTGGATGCTTAATAGCTTGGCCGGTTGATTTGCATCGACTTAGCCTGAAAGGGCAGACCTTGATCTTTTCTGGGAAGAGAGCCCTTAGCGTAATTTGATGGATTCATAGATGATGGAACAGTTGATATGCATGTTTCCTATGGTGTATATATCTTTGTGCTATATCGGGATGGATCGGATGCTTAAGGTGGCTTATTAGTAGAACTTGAGCATAGAAGCTCAATAGTGGTGGTGTTTTGGAGTGCACAGAGCATCTTTACACACTTGCTAAAGTGTAGAGATTTAGCATGCAATTCATCATTAATTGGGTTTCACTACAACAACACATTATTTTCACCATTTGGATATCAGTGATTCTTAGCAGGCTTTTAAAAGTCGGAGGTGAGCTAGTGGAAAAGTTTACAAAAATACTGAATTAAGTATACTGTGGATCGCATTTTAATGAAGATTGTGCTTATTTCAGTTATGTATTAGTCCAATGCTTTATTTTAATCATTTGAATCATATTAATGCCTTAGCATGGTTGCCACAATCCTGTGTTTTTATGGACATTTTGGCATGCAAATTAGTGGGTGCATTCATGCCAATTGGAGTTTATGTATCAATCAAATTGTGGTAAATGGTCTTGAAATGCTTGTTAGATCAATTTGACCTAAATATTAGGTAATATCTTGCCATGAACTATCAATCGTGATCAACTAGGTCAAATTGGTGTTTATTAATGTCTCTTGTTCAATTGGAATGAAAGATGATGTTGTAGTATACTAAATTGGGTGAATCATTTTATCGGGATGAGAAGGGCCCTTTAGACTTTTTAGAAAATTCTTATTTCTTTTTTTACCATTTTTTATGAATCTTATTTTAAGATTTTTCATTCGTAATTTAGTTAGATTAAAAAAATGAGAAAGTGAGGAATTTTTATTTTTACCCATGTATGGGTTTTGTAAGGATATTATTTTGTTTATTTTTGGAGTTATCATGTTTTTACAAAGGTGCGTTAAGAATTTCTTGAAATCCTTTTCATAAATTCATAAATTTTATAAAAATTGTTTAATGTTCAATTTATAAATGTTAAATTATGTGAAAAAGGTTGAAATGACCATTGGACTATTTATGGGGGAGCGTTTAGTTTGAGACTATCAATTGTGTCCAATTTAGGTCCGGCACTTCTCACATCTAATCTAAATTAGTCTTTTGATTGCTTAAATCTAATCTAAAATAATCTGACAGAGGGATCGGATTATTTTGTATCATATTTGAGGAGTAAAGAATGAAATTTAACATATTAGATAACTGGAACTAAAATGGCTTTACACAAGTTGTCCATGAACCATTTTGATCTTTTTCTCTTTAAATTATTCTAAGGGTTATGTTTATAATTTGGAAGAAAATTGAAGGGTACTTTTAGAATATTGAAAACTGAAGTATATGATGAGTTTGATGGGGGTGTTGGTTGTGCTCACATATTGATGCAACACTATTTTGGAGCACCTAGTGGCGTCAAGTTTTTTACTTTTCATGGGTCAAAGTACAAGATTAGAATGTTGAAGTCAGAAGTTGGAGCTTGATCATGCGCATAGAGTGGTTAGTGGTGCCATGTGTCAAATGAGCTCGTTGTGGAATGTTTATTGTTTTTGCGTGAAAATGCATTCACATACCTAGTTTATAGTGGTTTTGAGTGTAACTAATTAGTTGGTTGGCCACAACAAGGCATTGCTCATCATCTTCTCCAACCAAGATATGTGACCATATGGTCCATATCTCATCATCACATGGGCTAGAACTCCCATTGATTTTGATTTAAAGTTATGTTGTTGTAATCATAATGTTAAGTTGATTGAAACAAATGTGTAGGTTACATTGAATATTATTTTCAACTTATTCTTAAGATTTGTACCTTTTGTTTGTTAAGATTTTGTTTGAGACTTTGAGCAAATTTAATCTTAAACTTACACACATTATATACAAAATTTTTGAACACAAGATCTCTTAATTAGAAGCTTAAGAAGAAGAAGAAGTTAGACTCAGGCGCTGCTCTGGGGTGAAGTAGGTGGAAATCATCACATACTTGCTTGATCAAGAGAGCCTACATGAGGGGCATTGATGACCCTTCGATTCAATAGTGATGTGTCCACTAATGAGACCTCCATGGAGAGTTGCGTGGAGAGCAGCAGGAGTGATGGGTAGGGAGAGATGGCGGGGGGTGTTGATGCTCTCAGTTCAGTCTCCATGTCTCCACTAATAAGATATCCATGTGGAGTTACGTAGAGAACTGAGAAAGTGATGGGGAGGGACAAGTGAGATGGTGGAGCAGTTGTTAGGCAACTGAAGAGGTAAACGCATTATGTTGCTAGTGCTTTACAAATCCGACACTGATTCTTTCATTTTTAATGTCTTTATGAAAATCTGGAAGGCCTGGATTTGGTTGATTGTAACTTCATTTGTTGAAACGAATAGTACGTTCTTCAAAGATCTAGTTGCACTACAAGATAAGGTGGTAAGATAATGACCATTCATATTTTATGAAGGCAACTCTCAGTAAACCTTAACAATGCAAATTGTGTTCTGTATGTTTGCCTTATAGTTGCTGCATGGTACGCTGTTGGGCTTCATGAAGAGACTAAGATAAGTCTTGGAACTAAAATTATGTTTTTCTTTTATATTGAGGGGTTTAGTGTGAAGAAGTTGCTCATCAAACGTTTGTATTTGTACAAGATGGACCGTTGAAAGCTGAATATAATGTGTGATTATGTAGATGATTTGAATGTGCATAAGGAATGGTATGGATGATTGTTTGCTTAAAAAAGCTTGTTAAGGAGTTGCTATGAAAGATATAACTAAGCTATAACTTCTGCGTTTACAAAATTGTTTTGGTAGGCTTATAATGAGAACCTCATGTAGTTTACATAGGTAAGAGGATAATTGTGAAGTTATGACTTGTGGATTTAGTCGTTTTTTGGATATGTTTATTGGTTGCAATTTTGTAGCACTGGCATTCATATGTATTGCATTTATCTCAAGTTAATAATTTGCATTATCTTGTGGTCTACTTGAGCAAAATCATCAATGCTTGATATCTAGCATGGTTCAGTTAGGGCAGTGGTGAGTATTAGACGTCCCAAAGAAAGCTAGGATGATCATTTTTTTGCCTTCTTCTTGCAGGTACTTTTTGCTTGCTTCGTTTTTGTAGCACAGTCGTCCTTTTAGGCCTGTGGTGGGGTATCAGACTTGTCAAGGAAAGCTTGGATGATCTTTTTGTTTGCCTCATTTGTGCATTGATTTTTGTTTGATCTCTTAGTGCTTCCTCTATTTGTTTGGGTGGTTGTAAATTTCATGAAATTGAGATTGAATTAATATTGAATTATTTATTAGTACCTAATTAGCATATTTAATGAGATAATTTAATATTCTAATCATTAAATAATGCTTTTAAAATGTGAACTAGATAATTACTTTTAATTACAATAAAAAGGTCATTGATAGCTAAGTTGGGTGTGGTTGAAATGAGAATGTTAAAATGGATTGTGTTATAACAGTCATGATAAATTAGGACATAATTATATTGAAGGAATGGTTGGAATGATATTTATGGAGCATAAGGTTATTAAAAATAGATTTAGATGATTTGGAGCTATACAACAAAGCAGAGGAAATGCACCATTTGACAACTAGGTAAAATGAATGTCAAAGATTAAGGATGTGGGGTAATGATGATGATGAATTGAGAAGAATTGTTTGACGCCTAAGGCAACACTCAATAGGTATAAATGAAAAGTAAAGATGCATAAAGTCGAATTCAAATGCTTCAGATAACGCTAATTAGGGTGATGATAGTTTTTTACTTAATTTATTCATAAGTTATTAGAATAATGTATTTTTCTATTAATAAATTGTAATTAATTGACTTATTAGTCCATTTTTTTCTAGAAATAATTTCTTAGTTAAACTTTATGTGATTAATTAAAATTATTATTTATTATTATCTTAATCATTTTTGGTGGGTAGTTTGTAGGTACAATTAGGATTTTAAGGATGTGGGGTAATGATGATGATTAAGGATGTGGGGTAATGATGATGATGAATTGAGAAGAATTGTTTGACGCCTAAGGCAACACTCAATAGGTATAAATGAAAAGTAAAGATGCATAAAGTTGAATTCAAATGCTTCAGATAACGCTAATTAGGGTGATGATAGTTTTTTACTTAATTTATTCATAAGTTATTAGAATAATGTATTTTGCTATTAATAAATTGTAATTAATTGACTTATTAGTCCATTTTTTCTAGAATTAATTTCTTAGTTAAACTTTATGTGATTAATTAAAATTATTATTTATTATTATCTTAATCATTTTTGGTGGGTAGTTTGTAGGTACAATTAGGATTTTATGTGTTGCAGGAATGTCAACTAATTTTTAGGGGAACATACCTAAATGTCCTTTTGTGTTTAGGCTTAAGCTAGGGAAAGAACTTTTCTTTCATGTGGATGGCATTTTATTCGAACTCTTTTGGAGCTTTACGTGAGCTGTTTACTTTAGAATGCTTGCAAACTAGGGTTATCCTTCTTTCATCTTTGCTACTCTTGCACATTGCAAGAACTATTTTGTTATATTTGGTCCATTTTCTCAACTTAGGTGTGTGTGCTTTTTTAGTTAAGTGTGATTGTGCCACTTCAATGTTCTCCTACCATCACAGATGTTCAGTCACTTGTACTTACATCCCACATTTTGGTGTCAACGATTTTCTTATTTTCATTAGAATTCAAATCTAGTAAAAATGTCAAAATGACCATAATTTTCTTAGGATTTTTTTCGTATCTAAGTTTAGAAAGTTTTATACTATTATGATTTATGATTGATGCCTCTAAACAAATTTTAACCCACATTTTGTACTTAGAAACTTGTGCTTAGAGATTCTGATTAATTAGATTCATTCTTTAACTCTGTATGCTAATGAATTTGAAAGTTTGCATTTTTTTGGCCCTGTATCATTTCTTTACTTTTGAATTCATTCTAATTCTATGTATTTTTACGTTTGATTTTCGCATTAGATCCTCTACAGATTGATTTTTTTTTATCATCTATAGATTGATTACAGAATTATTTGTGAGTCACAATATTTTGTAATTTCAATAATCTTAGATGGCTTGTTTATGATTTTTTATCAAAAGATCCAGAAGGATCTAATGTCAATATATTTTTGCTTCAGCAAATCCTTTGCCTTGTCTGAAGCATTTTAAAATTTTCCGAAGGACCTCTTTAAGTGGCACATTTATAGAATCAAGCAAGCCTTGAAAAGATTGATTTTTCTGAATGTAGTTTTTTTAACTCTAAGAAACTCATTCTTATTTTTCCATTTTATAGTGAAGGTTTAGGTTAAAGATCAATCATTCAATCTTTGTTATGACGTGTTCTTATATTATGAATTTTTTATTTAAATAGAACATTGTTGGTTTTGACAGATTATTTGTTGTCTTGAAGATGCTAGAATTGGCATACAGTATGAAACATCATTTGCTGGTAAGCATGTTGAAATACCTTTGGAAAAGGATTTCTTTTCTTATTGTCAATTCCTGTTGTTTCTAATTATAACTAATATGCTAAACTCGTTCCACAAATTGGTAGGCATTGGTGGTGTAATTGAGTCAGTTGATCTCGAGTCACTGCTAACTCAAGCTTGACTCATGGGTATTATGGATGGCTGTGACCCTAAAACCTAAACATTGAATTATACTCACCTACTTTTTTGTAAGCATTAGATTGAATTAAATACTCAAGCTCGACCGAATTAAATACTCAAGCTCGACCAAATTTTTTTGAGCTTGAATTTGCAAAATGAGTTTTATTTGTAGAATTGGTATCGATTATAGATCGTTAACAAACCCATTAACATCCTTTTGAGCTCCGTAGCATGATTGGTGCTTAATAATTGAAATCTAGTATTTTTTATCCAGGATTTCAAACTTCATGTATGTGGGCTTCGAAAATTCGTGCCCTAGCCTCCCCTCTATCAGGGGAGTTTTAACGAATCAAGTTCCGGTGCATATTTTCAAAAGGCAGATTGGGTTTTGAATAGGTATTGCTAAGAGATTTTGCCCTCATTTTACGAGGACTTTATAATATGAGTTCAGTTTCCTATAGGCGCAAGCCCTATAGTTAATTACCCATCCCGATAGCGAGAGAACTTTCGATTAAGGCTAGTTGTCAAACATATATATAAATATACGTGGTATTTGGTGTATAGTAGCAGCATGTGTTTAGTAATTGAAAATTTAACATTTAAAATTAGAAATTTCACCATCTTGCACTTAAAGCGGATGGTGGGGGAATGGATGATGAACCTGATCAAGATCCCATGATTCTGTCATCCCGGGTCATCATCTCGGGTCATTATGGTCCCTTGTTTACTTAGTCAGAGGAGGTAGTCGACCTAACCTATAGTTAATTACCCCTCCCGATAGCGAGAGAGAACTTTTGATTAAGGCTAGTTGTCAAACAAATGCATAAATATACGTGGTATTTGGTGTATAGTAGCACCATGGGATTAGTAATTGAAAATTTAACATTTAAAATTAGAAATTTCACCATCTTGCACTTAAAGCGGATGGTGGGGGAATGGATGATGAACTCGATCAAGATCCCATGATTCTGTCATCCCTTTTCATCATCTCGGGTCGTTATTGTCCCTTGTTTACTTAGTCAGAGGAGGTAGTCAACCCAACCTGATAGAAGGATCCTTGTCAGTAGTTATGGTTTGCTTTGTCCAAGGTACCTTGAAGACCTGGGGTGAATATTTGTCTAAGGGGATAAAATTGAGTCTACCTTAGCTAACAAAGAACTTTGTGCCCTATTGAGCATATCCTATTGATTTTATATTTTAAGAATTTAGTGCTATTGGGGAGTATAACGACTTTGGCCATGACTGTAATTTATTGGTGCGATTTGGAGGCAAATCACCCAGTTCAGAGGGCTCCGGTCATAATCCCGTTTACGTATGGTGCCATTTGGCGGCATGACCGTCGATTAGAGGACACGGACCACATCCTTGCTAGCAAGATACTATTTGAGAATGAATTCTAGTGATATTTTTGACCAGACATTAGCTCTTTGTGAGCCGAAGTAGTTTTCAGATTTATCCGCCTTGACAAATTGTTGTGGAGGGTTAATGGATTTTGCTTTAAGCGTTTTGGTGTTTATTTCAATTTTAAATATTTTAGATTTTGGATAATTTTTAGAATTTTGAATTTCCATGGACATTCAGGAAGCATTTTGAATGTTTGGGGACCCATTTGATTGTGATTTCTGTCAACACAACCATCATTGAGGTGTTTATGGACAGTTGTATTTTATCGAGTGAAACCTATCGACTCTGTTAATTGCCAACAGAGGATCAGATTCGTTGTCGGCTGCATACTTTTATTAGTGAATTTTCCTGGTTATAGAACTTGAAGGCCTAATATGAACGTATTAAAACAATATCTCGGTCGACATCGTGATCGTATATTTGCTTGATAGTTCGAGCAGTGTCGACTCCTATTTACTCGAACTTGGATTTATCATTTGACCCGCGTAACATCCTCAGACGTCACGTGTGTACCCATAACACCCTTGACTGGGCCCATGTGGGTATATGATTGCATACACATTTTTTATATTATATTTGCATACTTGCATATACATTTATGCTTTTATTTGTGCACTTCTATATTTATGTGTATACATGTTTGAGTGTATGTGTGGTGGTATTTTAAAATATTTAGCACTCATCAGCTGCACGGGCAACCATCATTCGAACGTGCACAACACTTTATTTAGAAGCTAGTAGACACATTTTGTCTGTTGTATGAGTGTTGCGGATCCAGTAGCATGGCGTCACACTGCAGATGTTTTTCATTCGTTGTTTGTTGACCGTCTTTGCTTGGCGGGGTTATTGTGTCTCCCTGACATTGCATCATCAATGGCTGTAGAAATGTTTTAACATTCATTGCTCATCGTTCATGTCCATCCGCCGACTGGCTATTGTATGCTTGACGAAACTCCTTTATCTGCTAGTAGGAAAATTGTTGGTAGATGTTTGCACTCGTTGTATGCTACGCTATATATATTTGAATTCATCATGTGTCGCCTATCAAACTCTTTTGCTTGTAGGAGACTTGTACGTTTTGCTAGATGTTTGATTGATGTTGGTTTTGAGGCTATCCTTGCAATCATTGCATGTTGCTGGACACCACTCGTAGGCATACTACTTTGTATACGACAAATCTTCAGTTGCTGCGAATGGGTCTTCATATTCATCGTACGTTGCATTATGTATATTTGTAAGGAATTTCAATGTTTGCTGGTGGATTGGTGCATTCATCTATAGATCAATACTGACAATTGGGTGAGATGCATTCATCGAGGATTTCTTCACATATGTTCATTAACAACTTACTACGCTCATCATCTCTTTATATTAATAGGGAACTACTGCACTCATATGTAAGCTGGATATCGTTGATTGAAGGGGCATCGTAATATTCATTGCATGTTCTTTGTAGTCACTTGTAGGCGGGCTACATTAAGGTTTCATTTGGGGCGATTTTTTTATTTCTTCTTAAACAACTTTCTAGTATATAAATTAAAATATTTATATTAGAAACTGCTTTAAGAAACAATAAAAAAGCTGTTCCAAACGAAGCCTAATTGTAAATCTTTGTACTCGTCATGAATATGCTGCTTTCGTCAGTAGGTAGCATGTTGTGCTTATTGCAATTCCCTGATTTGTGTCTGTGAGGAGTTCAGCATATTCTTTGTGCATCGATCTCCATCACTTGCAAGGGTCTATTTTATTTGTTTATGCTGAAGTGACATTTGCTATGTGTGAGCTTCAGTGTTCTTTTTCATGAGCACACTATGATATTTATTGCAATCATCTTGTCTCCCTTCATTGTCTACAAATGAGGTTATGTATTCATCACAAGTCTCCCTCATGCAGATGAACTACAATACTTATGCGAGCGCCATGTTCATGTTCATAATCATATGCAAATGATTGCATTTCCTTGTGCGCATATTGTTCTTTGTATGCAAAGGGTTCCCTATTTGCTTGTTTATGTTCATTTGAGTGACCGAATTTGTTACTTAGCGATTGTATTTCCAACCTGATTGTATGTTATCAATTTAAAGTTTGTTTCATTGCATTTTAATTTAAATTCAGTTCCATGTGGTTCATTAAAGTTCAAGTCCCCTGCGGTTCGGTTTACATGTTCAGTTTCTTGCGTTCTTTTGTGTTCAAATTAAGGTCCATTGTTGTTGTTTATTTGAGTTCAAATCAAGTCCCTCATCAGTATAATTTTTTGGCAGTCTTCCGACGTCTCCCTCATCAGTATAATAATTTTAGGAATATTGTCCATCACACCATGTAATGAGAGCGCGTATGGTAGGTGTTAGGCGACACCGTGGTTGTATTTCTTCAATCTCACCATGCTACGAGAGCGTGTATGGGTCTTCTATGTACCTGTTTAAAAATGCACAATTTTCTTCCCCCGTCGGCACTGAGGCGCGTATGAGTACTTATAAGAGTCCCCGCCACACTATGAGAGCGTGTAGAGGGCCTACCTGCCTCATCGCAAGCGTCACACAGGGCTCCCTCCTACTGTGCTATAAGAGTGCGAATAGGGGGTCCTCTGACTCGCCGCAAACGCCGACAGCGGGGTTCTCGAGTTTTAGAAGTTATACCCGCGTGACGTGATGGTGGCGATGAAGACGAGGCGACAATGATGATGTGCAAAAATTTCTTTGCCCCTTTTTTTTGAGTTCTCTTTTTTTTTTATAATTTTTTTCTATTTTCTTTTTTTTGTATTTTCTTTCTTCTCTTATTTGTCTCTTTTTTGTTCTTCTGACTTTTTTTATTTTAATTTTCAAACTTCTCTTTTTTTAAATAATAATAATAATAATAATAATAATGATAACAAGTAATCTTAATAAAACTTAAGAGAAAAATATTACCTTACTTTGAGGGAAATCGACACAGGGATGGCTAGGTGAAGATGATAGGCTGGATGCGGGTCTCGGCTTAGAGGATTAGAGGTGTAAATGGGCAAAGGGTCGGGATGCTTGTGGTTTGGGTGTGAGGAGAGGCTTAGTTGGTTGGAGATTCTACAGAAGAGCCGAAGATTGAGGTTGGATAGGGTTCGTGGATGGTTTGAGGTCGGCTGGATTGATATGGTCGGAGGCAGTGACTTGTGGAGGGAGTTGCAGCTGGCAGTTGGAGAAGAAGGGTAGTGGAGTTCGGCTACAAGCTGGTGTGAGAGTTGAGATTATGAGGATGATCGAAGCTTTCTTGGGGTCGGTCGGCCTGTAGGAGGCGGGTTGGGAAGATCAGTGGTTGCGGCTTCGATCGAGCTGGCTTTGGCGTCGGAGTGGGTGTTGGATGGGGCTCGGTTGAAGGTTGTTCGTGAGGTAGAGACGGGAGGTCTGCAATAGTGGTTGCGAATGGGGCTAGGGATTTGAAGGCAGTGTCTGGCTCAGTCGGGCCGATCGTTTGCGGCTAGTTGACGACATGAGGTAGAAGGGCTGGCGGTTGGAGGAGTTCTGAGGTAGAGGCTGGAGCTTGGCAGTGGAAGAAGAACCGAGACGAGGTCATTCATGTCCGTTTTATTAACGTGAGCCGGCCTCCTTGAGCAGGATTTGAACATGAATCGCGCGAAGAGCGGCGTCGGCGCCAAACAGGTACGTAACTACGGGATTTACCCAGGATTTCGGCGGGTTTTCTGGGATTCAAGTCGAGGTCAACAATGTGAGTGAATTTGAATTGTATTACTTGCACCTGACTGAAAATCTATCTATTTACATACCATGGCTGGATTTAGCATTGTGGCTATCGAAAACATCATAGAAGTTAGAAGCTGCATCATCAACTGAAGGGAGAGCAATTTGGACCTTGGGGGAAAAAGGAACTTAAATTAAGCAACATTTACATATAAATTACATCACCAAATGACATTCTATAGAAATTGAAAACTAATAGAAAAATAAGTCTTTAATAATTTGCTTTTATCAGTTTCAGGTAGGTGTTTTTGTTTGTGATAATTAAATAGCTTCTGGACTAAACTACTGTCTTTTCATCATTTTACATTTATAGATGTTGAGGGAGTGATTCTTGGTTGCTTAATTTCCTTTGATCATACTGCATGGAAAAGGATTTCAGGATTATAACTTTTCCTTTGATTTTTTTTTGCCCTACAAAATTATTTCATGATGTGAATCAGGATCTTGTGGCATAGTTTGGAATATTAACTTTTTTATTTGGAAGATTAAGACTATCATGCGATGTGTTGCAATAATTTATGTAATGGATTTTATGGAATCCAACTCAAGTAGCAAATTGCTTCTTATTCCGATGTGCAGGAGAACCTTGTGAAATTTACCATTGTGTGCTTGAAAGCAAATCATTTCTTGAAAAGATGACTGTGATTCAGCATACTGTGCCTTTCTTTCTGCCAATTCGGGAAGCAGAAAATGATCTTCTCTCTTCCAATGCCATAGTATGCTTTCCAAGACTAGCCTGCGCCCATCACTTTTTAATTTTAAATCTGCTGCTTCTTTAACTTGCACTGTTTTTTAATCCAGAAATTCATAGACTATGTTGGTGCAATCTGCCAAGCGTATGTGGACAGAAGAGAGCAGGTATCTGGATCTGCCTTTTCATTTTTAAGAATATATTGGTATTTACTGACTGTATTTTGTTACGTTTTGTTTACTTTACTGTACATTCCATTGCTCCTTTTTTGGGTACTTTTTGAAAGATTGTTAACGAGAAAAGATTTCCACCTTGTGATTCATATTGGTTTTCCATATGCGGATTTTGTTTGACAACTTTAATTCTAAAAGCATGTAGAGGTCCATCAAATCATAGAATTGCTGCTCATGTTATGCATACACATGCTTCAATTAGTTGTATAAGACAAAGTTACACTGCAATATATTGCAATTCTTTGGCTGTTTAAGTGTGAAAGTTCCATGCACTTTATTAATTTATCCATAGTTCCTTGAGATTTATAACCCTTTTTTATGTGTGGTTTATATGTTAAGAATTTTGAGTAATTATTCTTTCTCAGAGCCTAACTTTTCGATACAATCTTATTCATTTTTTTTCTAGTTCATATAGGTTCGTCTTATTAAGGAGCTCTATGGTAATCAAATCAAGGATCTCTTCCACAGTCTTCCGTACAATATGATTGACTTTGTTTTGGATGACTTTGATTGGTAAGTGTCTATTTAGCTGCTACATTGTTATTTATACAAAATCCACTTTAAAAGATGATATATTTGATTGTTTATTTATTCAAGCCAAGGCAATTTATGAGCAATATCTACTCTTTTGAAATGGTTGTCGGAAAATTTGATTCGGTTGAAGCTATTATTATTGTTGTTTTAAAATTCAACTGACAGGGTGCTGCTTATAAATCAAAAAGTGTCATGCTACACACAATGGTGTACACCCTATGCCTTACGTATGGCGTGCACCATTTGTGTTTGTAGGGCACCATGGTGCAAGGTGCATGGCGTGCACCATATGCATTGTATTAAAAGTTTATTAGATTCTCTTACGCTTTATTTTTTCATATAATAAATAGAGGCTCCCACTTAACCTAACAACTACTAACCTAAACAACTATGTACCAAAATGAAATAAATAAAATGAGGCTCAAATAGAAAATCTATACATTGTAACAATCATCACATCCTGGAACTGTTAATCCTCTTTCCTTTGCCTCTTCTTTTAGACTATCTTGTTTGTGACACCGGCCATTAGTGTTTGTATTGTCCGCTAGCTTCAGCCTTATCTTCCTACACATTTGCCAATGCCAGCATCCAGCCCTTAGTCTCCTGGCCCATCTTTGTTCACCTTCACATCTGCAACCACCAACATCCAACATGTACACGAGCTCTCAGTCCTTTTTGACTTTGCATCTACTTCTAAGTCTTTCCATTCATGAGGGCAGCTGACAACACCCAATAGTGAGTATTGTCTTTGAGCCTCCAGTTCCATCTTCCTTCACATTTAACAAGTCTACTTGTGCACAAGAGTAGCTGATGTCCCCTACTTGCGAGTCTTATTTGCAAGAACATTTGACATCGACCAACATGGAAGTATGCTTGTTTCCAAGCGAATTTTTTAATTTTTAAAATGAATTTATTTTTTATTACTATATTTTGCAGCTAATTTATGCTTTTTATTAATTTGGTGGAATAAATTAGAAATATTTGAAAACAATTCTTCATATGGAAATATGAAGGATCCAACTTGTAAGTATGCTTTCTTCTCAACTCGAAGAATATGAATGGTTTGCTATGTATATTTTGTGTTAAGATAATAAATGACAAAATTATAAGATAAAAGCAACATCCTGTTGTGAGGCATAAGAATGCCAAAATTCTCTTGCATGAATATGGAAAAATGGAATTAAGAATTACATGAAAAAATAACTAAAATAGAAAGTCATTCATTATCACATTTTTTTTATGATGATGATACTTTTGGAGATGATAATCATGAGTTCAAAGATTTGCTTGGTTGTTGAGCCGATAAAAGGAAGTTAACATTCCACATCTACCGCTAAATTGACAGGTTCAACGGAAAAAAGGACTTTTTGGCATATATCTCACTCTGAATCTCTAGTAATTAACGACAAATGCAAAAGGAGATGGAAGCTAAAGGTAATTGAGAGCGAGAAATTCTAACTTTACATGACAGATGGATGTATGATACTGGAGTTAGTTTTAATGCAGTCAAGTATGAACTAAATTGAAATCATCCATACAAATTGGTCTAGAACGAAACATCCAAATTATAATGAGGTTTGAGTTCCTTCATTGCATAATGCGATGGAAAACATAGAGAAGTTATTTCATCTTTATCCGAATTAATACAGTAAAGTATGTTTATACTCTTAATAGTTGATGATTGGCAATATTATGCTGGGAAAATTTTGTAATTTGCTCTAGAGGAACTGCATATATAAAATTAAGTGAATATTTGTTCATACTCAAAGAATGCTATAAAAATGTTTGGCTTGATAAACTGGATCTACAAAAATGTGCTTCAGGTTGTGTCTGATAATGCCTTAGAGAATGTTTTAGTTGGTAAGAGTTGGCCTCACATATAATGCATCTCAGTAAATATAAGTGGAGGGTATTTGAACTTTGAACATGTAAGCATTTCTAATATTTAATGCCACTCCTCAAATTATTATACAATACACAATTGTGGTTATGTTACTTGGGTTAATTTTAGTTTCAAATAGATTAATCTCAAGAAACTTTGTTGCAGCTCCATAGAAGAAGACAAAACAGGATGAAGTATGATTGCATAAAGAATTTTGTGTACATGAAATATAATAGGACTTTGATCTAATACTACAAATATTATGGCACTCTAGATGATGTTGATGATACCATTGAATGGTTGACTAGGAAATTGGATGATGCTATTGATGATGATAACTTGGTGTTTGTTGAAGATTATCGAACTTATAGGAATGTGGCTACGGCTGTTGACCTCTACTACCAGCCAAAACAAAATCATATATATATATATATATATATATATATATATATATACAATAAAAAATACTTGTCACAACTGCTCAAATCATACGCAAATCCTGTTGTAGTCGGCAGCCCATACCCCATTCAAACGGCGCCGAGAGGTATCCTGTGTGCGTATCCCGCCTCGATCTCGCAAGCCTCCTGCATTCATCGTTAAAAGGGGGACCGAAAGGAGACTTCGGGTCCGTTGCTTCATTCCTGTGAGACCTCCGACGCCTGCAGTGGAGATCTCTCAAACTTCCGTAAGCTTTCCTCTTACCTAAATCCTGCAAAACCCCAACCAATCCCAATCTCCTCATCGTCTCTCACGCGAAACACAACCCAACTCCAAAGCTGGCCCCTTCCATATGCAAAAACCTTCGCTTCTTACCTGCTCTCTCCGACCGAACTCCAGTCGCAAGCTCCAACGCCCGGATTTCCTCCCAATCCCGTCCAATCCACCTCCTATAGGCCGATCGACCCCAAGGCAAAAAAGGCCGAAGCCCTTCCGACCTCTGTTTATTTAGATTCCTCCCACTCCATAGAGAGAGAGAGAGAGATTCTTCCTCATACCTCTCCTTTCCGCGAAGCTCCCACGATCTCCCTCAGACTGAGCTCCTTCTCCCACGACACTTCCCCATTCACAAACTCTTCTACTCAAACCGCAGTCCCCCCCACTTAACCCTCATCCAACCCTTGTCAACTCAGCTCACTCATCTCCCCAACTCAGCCTAACTCAGCCTTTCTCAACCTATTAAACCCAACTCAGATCAACTCCCCCCTAAAGTCATTTCTTCGATGTTCGTGGCGCGCTAAGGACCACCCATGCAAGCTTTTCTTAGCATGGTGGGAGGGAACTTGGTGTGGTGCTTACAACGAAGCAGGCGATCCATGTGCGCACTTTTTTTAGCGCGGCAGAGCAAAAATATAAGTACCCGTACGCGGGGAAAGAACTGTCTTTTTCAAACATATGCTTTTAAAGACCCATGCACGCCTTTCTTGGCGTGGTGGATGACAAAGACTACGGCCGCGGTGTCTCACAACACCAATCGTGCACGTCTTTCTTGACGTGGCGGGTAGACTGCCTCTTTGTTTTTCCCCTAAACAGGGGAGACGCTAGGAGGTTGCCGAAATTTTATGTGAAAAAGGATAAGGACTTGGAACAAATAGTGGACTTTGTTTGGACTTAAGTTTGAGCGGACGACGAATGAAAATGAACTTAATATTGATTTAAATGAACATAAAAGATCCAATTTGAACTTGCTAAGCGAACGATAACAAATGGAACCTAAATGAATTTGAATCAAAACAAGTGACAAAGGATCGCAGGGGACTATGATTGAACTTGAACTCATATTGAACTTGAACAAAATTCGAAGTACAAGGGACTCGAATAAATGGAAGAGGTTCACCAAGAGCCTAAAGTATACTTAAACTCAAGCACAAATTTGTGGACTTAGAATTTGAACTACAATGAAGTTTGAATTTGAATCTCATTTGATTCAAGAGAGCCATAACTTGAACCATTTGGACCCAAACTCAAATGAATAAGGATTCATATTGAAGCTTCACCGGACTTGGACTTGGACAAGATTTGTGGACTTGAACTGAACATTAAATAGACCAAGTCATACTCAAATTAATCATAAAATAAACCCGAGCCATCAAATAATGAATAAATAAAAACTAAATGAACACAACTTGACATGTGCTTTGAAGATGAAACACTTGAAAGATGCGGTAGTTTCCTTGATGGAAATGAACCCTAAATAGGAGATGAAATTGAAATCCAGGAAGAGAACAAGAAAATTCTTCAGCAAGAGTTTGAATCTCCAAAGGAAGACAAAAATGTGATAGAATTGAATCATCAAAGTCTAACAAAAGAAATGGGAGCAACCATCTTGCATATTGAATCCCTAGAGATACAGGTGAAGAATCAATGATGGGCAAGACATCAATATGGCTTGCATATGTATATCAATTGATGAAGTTGAAGGAGATGTGCAGCTTAATTTCAACTCATGAAACATAACCTTGGAGAACTCTTTATCTAATGCAAATATGGAGCTTGAGGAGTTTAGAGAAAAAGTGGTAGTTCTAGAAGATTCGTGCAAGTCACTAAATGCCACATCTTATGGTTTATGTTAAGATGAAGTCAAATACAATACATCTTGCAAGAAACGAATGAGATGAATACACATGTCTTCTACAACAAGAGACCAAGATGTGATGAATGTAGCAATGCTCCATGACCGGCATCAAGATACAAATGAAGGTATCCAACCCCACAACGATTGAGAATATAGAAGGAATATACAGTCTAGTTGTAGGCAAATATACAAGGAGCCTGCAGCAAGTACTAAGATACTTATACAACCTGTAATAAGGCAGTGGCAAGTAGATGCACTTGTCTCCTACAACTACAATTAGGGGGATTCAATATGCGATGAACTGGAAGACATGATGTGTTTTGAATAGGTCGAGGAGAATACAACTCTCATTCAATTTATATGGTGCAGAAGCAGACAAACACACCGGTCATCTGCCAATAAAAGCAGATGATACATAGAAAACACAAATTTTCAAAGACTAGTACACCCAATGTGTTCTCCACAGGAAAAAATACAAACTGAACACATAAAATGCAAGTATCCATGGGCCACGGTAGAAGACTCGTAGTACACCCAGTCTATTGTCCACAAGCAAGATACAAAGTGACTATATCAAATGCAAATGCTTACGAGCCACTGAAAGAGACCCGTTGTGAGAAACTATTAGGTACGGAGTGCGGACGGGAGAACCGTCCGCACACTAGTATAAAACCGCGCTCGGTACCGTTCGGTACCACTGGGTACTGCTTGTTAAACTGTGTCTGTGCTGACGGTTCTCACCCCGTCCGCACTCCGCACCTAATAAAATTTCGTTGTCGTACACTCAACATATCAGTTACAGGCAAATATATCGATCCTTTTGCAGCCAAAAGTGAGAAACATGTAGCAAATGCAAACTCCTACGAACTGCTGCAGGAGATTTGTTATATGTCAAATATATTGCCTACAAGCAAAATGCAAGAGAACCACAACAAATACAAGGGCCTACGAATCAAAGCAGGAGATTCGTTAATGCACTACGATTCCTCTGCAGAAAACAAACAAGTAGTGCACGAAAGTCTACCTGTACAAAGCAGCGAACAATTCAATTTAGAAGCTGCTACGCAATATCACCGGATCCGCAACATTCATGCAAGCGGACAAAAGACATATACGAGCTTCCAAGTAGATCATCACACTCAGATGATCAATGATAAACATTCAAAAATGTCCCTGAACATGCACTGTAATTTGTATACACATAGGTACACAAAAAGGGCAAGTGCAATCTTCAAACCTGCATGGGCCCCGACGAGCGTATTATTGGTATACATGTGACGTCTAGGGATGTTGCACGGGAAAATAAGTGAATTCAAATTCGAACCTGATCCTTCTATATGGATCAATAGGAGTCGATAGGGTTCGAACCATCAAATAAATATACGGTTGCGGCGACCTATATATTTGTTTTGATACATTCATATTAGGTCTTCATGGTCTATAATCAAGAGAATCCACTAATGAAGGTCCAAAGCCTACAAAACCCAATCCTCCTAAGAAACTAAGTAGGAGTCGACAAGGTTCAATCAACAAATAATTATATAATGTCCTCACACATTTGCATGGGCCCCAGCGAGTGTGTTGCTCATACACACGTGACGTTTAGGGATGTTGTGCGGGTTAATAAGTGAATTTAAGTTCAAACCTGATCCTTCTATGCGGATCAATAAGAGTCGACAGGGTTGTGGCGACCGGTATATTTGTTTTGATACATTCATATTATGCCTTCAAGACCTATAATAAGGAAAATTCACAAACAAAGATATAAAGCCTACGAAACCCGATCCTTTGTCGATAACTCGACTCGACTCGACGGTGTCGGCAAGGTTCATCTACAAAATGCAAATATCTTCAAATGGAAATGACCCGTGATACCCTGATGATGGCCTTGTTGAATGTAAATCTAAACCGGAGGGGTTCACAAATATTCAAAATGCCACTCCAATTACCCAAAAATCCAAAATTCCAAAGATCATCCAAAATTCAGAAATACAAAAACATTTAAAATTGAAATTCAACCACGAACCACTTAAAATAAAATTCATCCACGCTCCGCAACAGTTTGCCGAGATGGACAAATTGAAAAACTACTTCAGCTCACAAAGAGCTAATGCCTAGTCGAGAATATCACTAGTATTCATTCTCAAACAATCTCCTGCTAGTAAGGACGTGGTACGTGTCCTCTGACCGACGGTTTTGTCGTCAAATGGCACCGCAGGATAAACGGTTATGACTCGGGGCCCTCTAAACCAAGTGGTTTTGCCGCCAAATGGCACCACGAGATACCGGTTATAGTCAGAGCCAATATGTTCCTTAGTGGCATCAAATCCTTGAGATATGAATCAATAGAATATGATCGATAGGGCACAAAGTCCTCTGTTAGCTAAGGTGGATTCAAATTTGTCCCCTTAGACTAACATCCATCCCAGGTCTACAAGGTATCCTTGGACGAAGCAACACATGGCTGTTGAGAAGGATCCTTCTGTCAGATTGGGTTGACTAACTCCTCTGACTAAGTACACCAGGGACCACGATGGCCCGGGACAACGAAACCATGGGATCTTGATTGGGTCCCTCATCCATTCCCCCACCATCCTCTTTAAGTGGAAGATGGTGACATTTCTGTTTTAAGTATAAATTTCCCAAATCTCCAACCATTTCAAATGCCCATGCTGCTACTATATGCCATATAACATGTATCTCTACGTATATGATTGACAACTAACATTAATCTAAAGTTCTAAGAAAAAAAAGCCCAACATATTACTTTTTGGATCCTCATAAGAAAAAAAAAAGATAATTGAAGGGGCCACCAAGCACAATCAAGAAAAGCCCAACATATCACTTTTCATGACTATCAAAAAAGATTCTGAAGGTAGTGAATGTTCTTAACATTAGCCATGACAATTCACTTGTTTGGATCCTCGAGTGCATTTCTAGAAAAAAATGTAGTTGTGCATCTTCTTAGATTTTTTAAATATGATCTTACATAAAGATTGTGGGGGCCAATGTAGGTGGACCAATCTTAAGGTTCTAATGATATTGAATTCAAATTCATGTTTTACATGCATTAAATAATTGTGAAATTTGATTTCTTAGGAAAATTGACCAGTTTCATTTTTTCCTCTTCGCACCACCCAGTGTAGTTGATGTCCTAATGTGGTTCATATCTTTGATCCACTACATTTGGTGGTATTACTCTTGTTCTTTAAGGCTTCATTCACTTTGATACTAGAATTTTCTTTCTTGTCAGTGTTCCTATGATTGCCATATCATTAGACAACTTGTCTTTTTTTGGGGGTCCATGCTATCTCGTCAATGACAACTATGTTTGGGAATATTAGATCCAATTTTTCTACTAATTCTAGATGGCACAACATTTAAATTTCTTTATTGCCAGTAAAACCTAAAAACTAAACACATCTCATTAGTGATAATCTAGGTTGCACCGATACGGATACGACGCCGTATACGACATGATACGGATACGGGACACATCAATTTTTTAAAATACAGGATACGGGTACGGCGCGGACACAACATTATAATTTATAAATCATACATAAATATTAAGAAAACAATCAAAGCATAATATTTGAAATTACAAAAAAAAAGTAACATCATTTGTAGCCTTGTAGCTTGTACTATCAAAATAAAAGTAAGCGTTAAATGTCTAGTACAACAACAAAATCATAAACATTTTTTTTAAACAAAATCATATACATAAATTGTCTAGCACATTAAGTTTCAACTATTCAATAGAAGGAATGATATGATTAGCTTCTTCAGTGGTTTGTCTTTGAACTTTATATCATCTTCAATAAATATCATAGCTTTTAATTCAGGCTCATCAAGTGAAAGAATAACAATTTCTAATATTGTCTTATCATTAAAAGACTCAAATCCATCTCGGAAGTGAGAGAACCTTGCTCGCAGCCGTGGAAGTAAATACGACGGGTCTTTTTTTTGGATTTTTTTTGTTTTTCAACAAACACGCGTATCGGATGTGCGTGTCCTTTTGAAATTAAATAGTATTTTAATTGGATACGTCAAAGTTGTATCCGACACGTATTGGAGGCGTATCCGTGTATCGGTGTATTAGATACAACACGCCTTCACAAATAAGTGTATCAGTGCAACATAGGTGATAATGACCTTATTGAAAATCTAAGATTAACAAATAGGTGGACATTCAACTATCTTTTTGCCAATTGTCTGGCACATCAATAGTCATTCTCTTTAGATCCCCCTCAAGACTTGAAATTTCTCTCTCGATAGTTTTCAATCTTTTGTAATTTTGTCTTACATGTCATTCACTTGTGTTCTATCATACATTCATCCTGCCCTCTTTCAAAGTTCATAATCAAAATCTGCCATCTTTTTTATCAAAATAAATGTTTGATCAGTTTCTTTGTTCGATCTATCTCTCAAGTAAAAATCACAAAAATTTATCTTCGGTTCTCTTTCCCAAGTTGCGAAGGAACTTTCATCTTTCTGACTTCTTCCATGCTAACTTTTTTTAAAGAAATATTAAAATGGAATAACTTGTGGAATAGGAAAAGCTCTTAGATATGGAACCAATAAACCGTCATATTCGCATGCACCTTTTTTTTTTTTTTCATTTTCGCATGCACTGTGCACACACACATACAAAAACATAATGCTTATCAGATGTATAAACTAACAAAACACTAGTCCAATGTCGTATAGAATATAAATTTATGTAAAATAAGCTCAAGATTTATGTAATATAAATTTATGTATAAATTATATGTATAAATTTATGAGGACTTAAGTTCCAAACATTTGACACCCTCCGTTTTTTAAATATCTTTTGTACCCTTTTTTTTATCTTCTGAGTAATGATAAAAGTGTTCACATTGTCATATTTCTAGTTGTTTCGTGACAGTAGTAGAAATAAGGGATTTTGTGTAATGGAGTATCTGCCCAATTTCAGGCAGAATACACCTATAACATATATTTTCTGACTGAGCTCTTATGCGCTGAATCACTTCATTTCCATTGTTGCAGCAAGGTGACTGTGAGTCTTAGGTACGCAGATCTGGTTTCTATTTTACCAAGTCGAATTCGAGTTCTTGCTTGGCCTCTTCATCCATCGAAGAAGATCTTAGGAACCGAGAAAAAAGGAAGTATTGCAGCAGCCCAATCTATTCCATCACGGCTTTCCTATGCAGAGGATGCATTGAGAACTATGAGTTTGCCTGAAGGTTGGATTATAACAGATTTCATGATTCATCCCTTTATTTTGATTTCAATTCTAACTTTTCTGATTTCTATGTTGTAGCATACGCGGAAATAGTGCTGAATTTACCCCGAGTTCTTCAACAAATGTTTCCTCCAGGTGCTACTTGAGACCCATTTGTTTCACATCTCTATCAATATCCGGTGGAGTTATCCTTGATGATCAAACCATTGAAGCTTCGTTTGGAACAACTTTTTTACTGTTTCTTAAAGCAACTTTTTAGTATAAAAATTAAAACTTTTGTACTAAAAAGCTGCTTTAGGAAGCAGTAAAAAAGCCGTTCCAAATGATGGCTGAATTGATATTTAGAAGATATTGTTAGATTCCTAGGTGCATTTCATATTGCTATTAAGGATTTTAGGAGTAGTGAATGCCTGATTGGAGAGTTATTCCTGGCTTGTCTTTTGTAAAATTTTCTCCCTTGGCCTGTGAAAGTATGATTGCAGGTTACTTGTTACAGATTTCACATTGTTTGGCTGGTTTACTTTAGTTAAGAGAGTTGGTCATCTTCACCTTTGAGAATTTTGTTGCCCATAAAGGGAACAATTATTACGTCCTCCGACCGGACGTAGAGCTACGTCCGATCAGAGCTGAAAATGCGCCAAAAAACGAGAAATATCGAGCAAATACCGAGCAATGCCAAACAATAGCGAGGAATACCATCATGTGAAGACCCAATACCGAGTTATACCGAGCTATATTCTAACTCGGTATTGCTCTGTATAGCTCGGTATAACTCGGTATTGGTCTTCACAGACCGGTATTCCTCGTTATTACCAAGTAATACCGAGCAAATACCGAGTTTTTTGGCGGGATTTTAGTGCCGACCGGACGTTCCTCTACGTCATTTTTAATGTTTGTTCCCATAAAGGGGGCTTTCAGCGTCATTTTTAATGTTTTATTTATTGTGTTCTATAATGTGTAAAATAAAATTCCGGAATTCTTACAGTGATGAATGAACTAGATTTTAATTGTGGGTTAGGATTATGAAATTATGTAGGTATTTGTCTGAACGTATTGCTTTGGAGGTATGCTTCGATTGAGATATTGCTTTTTATTATTTTTAATAGAATTTTTCAGTATAAAAATATTTAATTAAAAGAAATTGTACTAAAAAGTTATTTTAAAAATAATAAGAAAGTTGTCTCAAACAAATTTTAATGTATTGTATATTGTTCATTATTATAAAACTATATGCAAAAGAAAAGAG
Source organism: Dendrobium catenatum (assembly GCF_001605985.2). Taxonomy (NCBI): domain Eukaryota; kingdom Viridiplantae; phylum Streptophyta; class Magnoliopsida; order Asparagales; family Orchidaceae; genus Dendrobium; species Dendrobium catenatum. Next base: position 1,732,634 of record NW_021319483.1, on the reverse strand, counting down.
TAGACAATGATGCCCAAAATAATTCATACAAATTTCCATTGGAATTTGTTTTTAAAGATGCCAACAACAACATCAAGTCTTTGTCCTATTATATAAGGTTGGCTACATGAATCTTTTTTTATTTTTTGCGATCTATTAAAAGTTAAATTTTTATTTAAATTTAATAAAGAAAATTATTTTTAATATTTTTTAACCAAGTTTTGTTAGGTCTATCTGTCACTTTCTTAACCTAAGTCAAATCTAATAATATCTTTACTTTTTTAGCTGGGTTATTGAAAGATTGTCATGTTATGTGACCAAACTATTTAAGGCGACTCTCTAATCTTATCTTCAGAAGAAGTTGCTTCAACATTTTCACGTATATGCTCATTTTGTATTCTATCTTTAAGGGTAAAGTCACTCATCCACCTGAGCATCCTCATCTCTGCAACACTTAACTAAGTAGTATGCTTCATGTACATGCTCATTTGTTCTTAAGAATGAATTAATTAAATTTAATGTTATTATTTATTTTTATTTGAGAAGAGTTATAATTATAAATAAAATTTTATGTTTTTTTGGGAAGTATAATATTTTTCTTTAAAGAAAACTTATTTTTATGCTATAAAATGCAATAGAGTTTAGGTGTCATCATTATATATAATATCTATCAGTTATTTGGATAAGCCTACCGAGTAGGATTAGTCTCCTTTTTGACTGTCTTTTCATTCTTTTATTACAATAGTTGGAACTTTGGACTTGGGATAATGCGACTAAACTAAATGGCTGGTGCTGTTTTTTCTTCTTTTTCCTTATCGCGTGCTTCATTTGTTGAATATTTTAGTTTTGGGAAAGCCTATTGTTTATGATTTAGAACTTTTTTTTTTTGTTTTATTTCGTTTTTCTCTTATACTTTTGTAAACTTTTGTCATACATACTCGAGCTGCGACATTTTTGTTATTTATTTACTTTATATCATATGTTGTATATGTTCTTATTTTTTTTTTCTTTTTTGTATTGATAGGTTAAGGAATTCGAATGAGAATTAGTAAGAGATTATTTAAGAAGTGTCAATATTTGACATGACCCGAAAACCCGACTCAAATCCGACCCGAAAATTTAGGGTTAGGGTCAACCTGAACGCTAAACGGGTCGGGTTAGGGTTAACCCTTTGACTCGAGATTGACCTGATTTTGACTCAAAAAAGAGGAGATAGATCCATTTTTGACCCGAAAACTAGCAATTTTTTTTTTTGAAAATGGGTCATTCGGGTTGTGTTGGGTTGACTCGGACCCGAAGCAGGTCGGGCTCGGCCCTCGGGTCAGAAAAATTGACCCGTTTTCAGAAGCAGGTCGGGCTCGGCCCTCGGGTCAGAAAAATTGACCCGTTTTCGGGTTGACCCGAATAGTGCCGGATCAGTTTCGGGTTCGACCCGAATCGGTCCCGTGATCCAAAATTGACACACCTTTGATTTTCATCTTTTACCGTTGAGCTATCGTTGGATCCGTTATATGTTTTACTTTACCATGCTAAAGTACATTGTCCTTTTTAGTGTCTTTACTATTTGCTCCTATTTAAGGATAAAATTTACGGGATTTTCATTTTTACTCCCAATTCATAAACTATCCAAATAGTGTGTTATTACCGTTGAGTATAATACTATAATCTAGTTGCCAACTTTTTTTTTTCTTTTAGCGCATTTTATTTTATGCAGAATAAGTCATTACGCTAATGTCTAAAAAAATCTCATCTCGATAAAAATCTTAGCGATCATCGTTGCATATTTCTCTATGTGGTCAAGAACTCATTGAATTCAATGGTTGACATGTTGGAGATGACCAATAAATATATTAATGATGAGAAATTTTATTATGTCCCTCCTCTTGCTTCTCATTAACAGCATATCAATGAAAGTACATACACCATTCCTTTCTAATAAAAAGGAATCTACGAAGCAATTTTAAAACCCAATAATAATGATGATTGATAATAAAGAATTATTTAACGGCCTCCTAATTCTAAGCCTATAAAGGAGAGGGGGTGGATGGACAATCAGATATGTCTTTATTTTATGAGTTTTATCGATATATCACGATCATCATATAAAAGCATCATTTATTGAAAAGCATGCTGCCTTTAAGATGATATCACATGACTTGCAATGAGGAGAGGGGTGATGCCTATAGAGGAAAGAGGAGAAGGTGATCCTTTAGCTTAAGATACTTACAAGCTCAAATAAAGATTGATAACATTGTAGATGTGAGTTTAGCTAATATCTCCAATATATGATGTCTATGGGCCTCAAGTTATAGTAGTGAATCTATCATTATGAAGAGGTGAAAAGTGAGGTAGTATGTATGAAGCATATGAAGATAAGTACATCTATAGAGGCCCAAATTGACCCATCGAGAGGCATCAATAAGGAAAGGATAGGGAGAAAAGGGGAATCCTCCATTTATATGTACAAGAGTTCATGTCTTCATGAGAGGAAGAGAAGCCAACTTGATGATAATTAGATAGGTTAAATCCTCGAGCAATTTTTGAGGTATGGAGCACCTGATTATTATGAGATGTTCTATATAATAGACATCTGATGTCCGACTAAAGATGCTAAAAATATCCTCAGACGATGAGGTGTTAAAAACTTGATGAGATATCTCAATCCTATTTGACTAAAGTCAAGTGAGTGGAGGTTTTCGACAAGTCTTTCCAAATGATATCTATATGCTCGAGAAGAAAATGTGACAGAGGCTTCTTTGGATGATAAAGTAAGGGATGTTATGCATGGAAGAACTCATTGATAGGCCAGGGAAGTCTAGATAGATGATTGAATTCAATCATTTCATAAGAGAGTTTGATCGAATGCTGAGGGAGCCAATCAATATGCGCTCAATAATGTTGGTGTTGGAATCTCTTTGCATGCCATCAAATGAAGATGTCAAAGAAAGTTAGCAGCATAAGAATACCGTCCATTGGGGAGAGCCCACAAACCAAGTAGACTTCTTTATTCTGGTAAGTTAGAGGATATTTTAGTCAAAGATAAGAAAGGTGATGGTAGAGAAGACCATGTTAACCAATTGGTTTGTGCAAATAGCTATCTCATCCAAGAGAAGATACTAAGGGCATCTCCAACCGAACTCCAAACGCTTGTATGGTGTCGCTCGCGAGCTCCAGCCGAATGGTAAAACTTCTGCTATTTGGTTGCAGGTGAACAGTGGGACGTCAATATTGGCGTTGCACTGTTCATTTTTGTCATTTTTTTATCTCTACCAAATTTGTCGAAGAAACGTGCGAAAGAAGAGAACGACCGTTGCCTTCGCAAAAGGGGGCAAAATGGAGTTCGATTGGAAATAAATCACGGCATTTTTTAGTTTCACGACATTTTGGAGTGAAAAATGAGATTTTTGATTGGAGATGCCCTAAGGGCATGTTTGGATGCAACATTTAAGCTAGATTTATCCAGGATTTGAGTTAAATCCTGCCAAATGCCAAAAAATGCAAAGTCAAATTTCATGGCTAATCTAAATGATACTTCATGGCATTTTCCCCATTTTCTTGGTAAATCCCGAACTTACCATATCCAAAAATTCGACGAATATAGTAAATCCCACTGAATTTAGGAGAAGAAGAGCGCCAAAGTAGAAAGATCGTTACCTTCACAACGAGCTCCCATGGAGACTTTAGTAAATAAATTAATCTTAATAATATGAATCTATCAGCTTGTTAGCTTTACTTATATTTAATTAATATAATTAGGATTAATAAAAAAAATTAAATTAAAATTTATATTTTACTAATTTAATAATTTACTAATAAATAATTAGTTAGAATATTAATATATAGGAATTATCATTCAATATGATTTGATTAATTTCATTGCAATTATATAATATATATTAATTTATGTTTTTAATAATTTTTTAAAAATCTTATTTTAGCTAACAAACATTAAATATTGAAATAATTATCCAAAAGATACATCAAAATTTAATAGGATTTAATACCCTAGGATTCATTAATTTGAATTTGCAGAATTTAAATCCTGCTTCGAATTAAATCCTACGTGTATCCAAATAGGCCTGAAGACATCAACAATGTTGGGGGCCAAGTAGACAGAAGAGGCTGTCTCATATAGAGGTATCAAAATAGGTTGATGTGTCTAGTTTGGGTTTGACTTGAAATTGACTCAACCTTAATCCAATCATCATTAACCCGACTGGTTAATCCATTTTGGTTTAAATTTTTGTATTACTTATCAACAATACAGTTTAGAGCATTTGAAAAAAAAAAAAAAATTATATGCAAAGAATTCATGTGAAAAAAAATTTGAATGACCTTTCTTTATTAGATTTAAACGAGAATTTGACTTTTAATAGGACACAATGGTGAAAAAGGATTCATGACCCCACGTAGTGGGGGCTTGATGTTGTTGTTGTTGTTTTATATGCAAAGAGGAGCAATATAATCAAATTGAGGTAGCTTCATGTGGCTACAAAGTTGGTAAATATATATTAGACAAGGTTTGTGCTGCTTAAGATTATTCAGAAAGTTCAATATCCCATATGGATCTTCAATGTTGCAATGGAAAAGAAGAATAATGAAAATGTAGGATGTGGATCAATTTCAATAAGATTAACCAAGGTTATTTAAGGAATGGATACTCTCTTTTATGTGTCATTCACTAATCAACTCCACCATCATTTATAGGGTAATTAACTTTATAATTAGTTTTTTCTAGCTACCATTAGATTTAGATGAAACCAATTACTATCATTCTATCAAGAGGTGGAACTTCATTAATAATGATGATGTATATTATTATTAGGTCATGTCTTTGGTTTGAAAATATAGGAGCAAACTATCATCACATGATGAATCTAAACTTCCATGTGAAGAAGAGATGGAATTTGAAGGTCCATATTAAAGATCTTTTAATGAAGACCAAAAAATTGGAAGAATTGGAAGAACACTTTTAGGATCTTGTCTACCTTCTATACCTTAAGAAGGTATAACCTCTTTCTTTAACCTGCTAAGCTTAACTTTGGTTAGAGATCAAGGAAGTTTTTTTTGGCTTCCTAGTTAGTTTAAGGAAAATTAAGGTGAATATTATAAAGTAAAGATAGCATTCAAGTTGTCCTTAATTGATTCAAATCGTAATTTCAATGATTTTTATCAAGGGTGAGTATAAAACTTCTTTGAGTGGGCGCATTATAAGAAAATCAATAACTAATTGGTCCAACAACAAGTTGGTGAAATAAAGACAATGAATCAACAATGTCTCCAACAATCTCTTTAACACCTAATTATTCTCTAAGCTCTATCTCTTTTGTCATTGCATGTATAAAACATATTGATCCTAAGTTATGAAATAAAGAGGGGTGAAGATACAAGTTGAGTCACTCAATTAGACAACTTAGCTAGGTAGATCGATCGATAGGTTATATTAAATCATGAATGCTTATTATCCTCTTCAACATCTAATGGAGAATAAGATGAATGATGAGTATGCAAGATAAAATCTTATTTTGTAGAAGTATTTGCTAAAAGTTGAAGTGAAGATTGACTTCTTATTTATAGGGTTAATACTAGCATTCCTCTGGAGGAAACTAAATGGCAAGCCTGCTCTCCTAGCTCTATAAACTAAATAACACCATGATAATTGTGCTAACCACTTTTATTTCAGTTTTTAGTGGAATCTGATTATGTCGATCAATGATATTGTATTGCTAATTTCTCATATCTCAATTCCATCAGTCGGCCTCGTTGGGAGGTTGCAGGGGGTCCTCTAGAAAATTGTTTCCAGTACAACCGTACAACACTGTGGTGTTGTGTACCTGGGCATTGTGATACTATGTACCCGAACGCTATGGTGCTATATAGTTTTCTTCGACACAAACAGATAGCAAACACTTGTGGTGCTTGAAACCTCGTCGTTGTAGTACTCCCTATCCTGACGCAATCAATAGCCCAAATTTTGACATAGTTAAATAATTTTTTGGGAATCATTATAAGTTAAAATTGTAAACCGTCTTTACCATATTATAGATATTGTGCTTTAATTATAATAAAATTTTCTAATTTTATTAGTGTAAAAAATTGACATATATATATGTTTGAAGATATGTTTTAGAAAATTTCTTTTGTTTTGAAAGATTTATTTTATAAGCTTTTCAATGAAATTTCAAAATTTATTTTTGACATAATTTTTTTGATATAAATTTTTTTATATTGATTTGAGCTGATTTGATTTGGTAGTTTTGTTTTTACTTTTTAGTATGCTTTCTCTCTTAGATTAATATAGACAAGTCAATGACGACATTTTTCAAAGGTGGGAAGATTATAATAGCTCATATTTAAACAAAGTTAAATAATTTTTCAAGAGTCATCATAAGTCCAATTTACAAATCGTCTTCGTCATATTATATATATTATTATGCTTTAATTATAATATTTTTTTCTAATTTAATTTTAGAGGCAGTATAAAAAATTGACACATGTCGGTTCAAGTGAGTTTTTTGGGATCGTTAGGTATCTGTTTTGCAAATTGATTTCATCATATCATTCTAGATATATTCAGCTAATTTATGAATATATATTTTTATAATTTTTACAGCTCCATATTGGAAGATATAACATGATTTATATGAATTTTGTGATAAAAATTAAATAAATTTTACAATTACCTTTGTATCATACTATTATTTTATCATAAAACATCATATTCTATTATCACAATCCATCAAATGCCCTTTCCCTATTTATTCTACTTCAGAGAAGTTAATAGGTAATTTAAGAAGAAAGAGAGAGAGAGGAGAGAAAAGAAAACCTAGGATTTCAAGGTCGTAGAGTCAATTTTGCAGGTCCGTCTAGTTGAAAATTTTATTTGCCTCAAGCTAGGTAGACAATCATTACCCTACCTTTGATTTCAACTAATTTGTATATTTTATATTTTATGAATTCTAATTTAGTCAAAACTTACAAAAATTATGATATCTTTCTTTTTGTCAACTTCCATTCTTTAACTTTTTGCATATGATAAATATGATTCTATCAATTATTTTGATTGTAATATTATTGAATTTTATAAGATAAATTAAAAACTATAATTTTCTGAAGTAAATGCATAATATAAAAATTTTATAGATATGCTTGCATTTTATAAAATACAACATTTCATATCTGATATTGACTTATGTTGTACATAAAAATATAGTATTTGCATGTAAGCATGAAAGGCTGACTGCTGATATTATAATTAATATGAGTTGGCTCTTAAAATATAATACCCTACGTATGAGGGTGGGCAAACAGATTTTCCTTTAGATAAAAGGTTTATGGTGCGATCCTAGTGTAGCTTGTAATTGATTTATCGAATTATATCGACGGGTAGAGGGTGACGACTCTTAAATAATTATTAAAAGTCACCTGTGAAAATAAATGTTTAATAGAAATAATCGAAAGATAAGATAAGATTGACGCTCAAATATATATGACAAATAATTGATAGGAGGATAAAAACACTACATTAAGGCTAGATATTATATGATTGCATTTATATGATAGTGCATTTAACTAATTAATTGATAGAATCAAAGTTATATTGATATAATATGCATTGATACCAATACAACATTGCATAACATATTGATATGGCCTATTGATTGATATATAATCATTTTTATTAATATTTTTCTTATGTTTTGATAGATTCCTTTTGACTTAACTGATCATATTGATTTTATTATTGATTGCTATAGATTTAATAGATTATTAAAACATGCATATTGATTCTTTTACCTTGTATTTGAAGACAATGATAGTTTTGATTATTTACTGAGCTTTTATGCTCTTATGTTATTTTATATGATTTCAGGTAAATATAAGGAACCTGCGAATTAAGGCTTAGCAGTAATGATATATAGATTTTATTTTAAGTTCTTTTGGTTTATATGTATTCTTTTGTAACCGATGTTGGCTATTCTTTATATGCTTTTTGGACTTTGAATTTTTTATTAAGATGCAAATATTGACTGTAGCAATGTAATTATATTTTTCCTGCTATATATTTATTTTATTTAATGAAATTAATCAGTTTTGGATATCAAATTGATTTGATTTCAAATGAATGATTATTGGTTGTTAATTGAAACAAAAATGAATAGAATGAGTTGAGAAAATAATATGAAAAAAGAAAAAAATTCTTCCACTTTAGGTCTTGGGGCATATGTCAGCTACGATGCTATCAGACAAACTTGAGATAGAGAGTAGTGGAGCATCACGACGCTGCGAAATGGGTTGACATTTCTCTTACTCATTTTTTTATTAAGAGTGGCGTCCCTTGGTGGTTGTAGTTATATTTTTCTTCGTATGTTCTAGTGTGAGAATGGTGCACGGGTGAAAAGAAGCAAGGAGATGGTGAGAGAGAAGAGAAAATTGTACTATTTTCTCTCAAATTTTTATAATGAATTTCTTGGTGTGCTGTGGCTCCGTAATTTTTTTCCTAGTTTTAGAATTTTCCTCATTAAATCTTGATGTTTTTTTTTTTTCATTTCTACTGCATTTTTCATTTTTTGTTTGTTTCGTTGCATGTTTCACTTCCCTAACATTTTGAGAATCAATGTAGTAGGGCCTATGAAAATCTCACATTGTTAAGCTGGATGAAGCCCATTGTTCGCTATCTTTCCAGCGAGCCACATCTTAAAGCCTAACTAGAATCTAGATGTGATCTATCAATAGAAAAATATTCCCTCTTTTTTTAATGCATTCTTCAAAATATCGGTTTTGTTCGTTGTAATCCAACGAGCTAGATTTGATTCTAATGCTTGACATCTCTATTTAACGAAAAACAAATTTGGAGTACTTAAAATGAACGTAAAAGAAAGATAAATTGTTTACTTTTCCATGTCAAAACTCCAAAGTTAGAAAATGAGTGAAGTCCTCCTTTATTAATACTGATTCGCAGTTGCTGCTGATTTTGCTGTACTGGGAAGCCTACATAAAGAAGAAGAAAGAAAGAAAAAAAAAAGGCTGGTGTCGACAAATCCCCTCAATGACAAACCAATCTCTTACTGAATCAATGAAGAGCCTCTCGCAGAATAGTCTTACAATGATATTTGGCTACCAAAATGCAGATAGCATATCATTTCAATCTTGTATAGTTCATGCCACAATAACAGCTAGTAAGTGCTGTAAGAACTGCCCCTTCTAAGGCAAATCCACATAAGCTGTGAAAGAGTTGAAGCATTATTCACGTTCTGTTCAAACTCAATGCTTGGAAGAGCCAACGAGGCCTCTTCAAGCTCTCTGCACCAAATCCATTTGAAGAATTTGTGAATTCCTGCTCGCTCGCTTCCCTATTCAAATTAGAAGCGAGCAACTGTGTTGATCTCGTTGTCATTTCCTTCCAATCTGCACTTTTCATCTTATCTGATGCACAACCAATGCTTAATGTTAGATCAAGATTGCATTCTTCATTTGAGCATGATTCCGGGCTTTCTCCTTCAACTGGATTTTGAAGAAGATACTCCTTTGATGTTCTCAAAGGTTCTGAGAAGTTGATGAGGTCCCGGGAGGTATGGCCGGCTGCCATTGCAGCAGATTGATGTACTAAGGTGTGTTCAGAATTTAGAACAGCATTAGAGTTATTTCTGACACTGACATGAGAAGAATGGGTAGTTTCTGAGGAAGTTCTACTGCTCTTGAGTTTGTTCATGGCGTCTGTTACAATTTGGGGGTTGGAAGTTACCACAGATGAGTTCATCTTCACCTTTTCACACCTCTGCCGAGTCATTAGCGTTTTTTGAATCTTATATAATCGATGGAGCTCGCGGACCTGCAAATTACAATACAACTCATAAAAATAAGTTCAGTGGAACAATCATGCAACGATTTAGGGGCTCCGTTTGTTTTGCTTATATTTGTTATGTAATGTTATATCATCATTGTGATAAATGCAAAAATAGTTCCTAGGCAATTTAAGAGAGGTCATCTTAGTTCTAGATTATGTAATGTATCAAATTAGTCACTTGACTACTCAAATCTAATTCAAAATAGTTCAGTGAATTCTCAAATCTTATTCAAAATAATTCAATAAAGAAATTATTTTTTATCATATTTAAAGAGTCAATAAACTATACTGTACATATAAAAAGTCTAGGAATGATTCAAAAGTTTTTTTGCTATTGTTATTATCATATAAAGACATATCTTTAAATAATGAATTCTCTAATGGTGTTTTGAGTACTTTTTCTGGTGACATTTGGATGTTACTCAAATCAAGTGATATCTAAGGGGTTGTTTGGTAGCACCCAGGGTTTGATTTAAGTAGGATTTCATAAATATGCTAAATCCAGATTTCGGAAATCCTGAGGGGCCTAAATCTTGAAAACTTTTTGGTAACATTTATGATAAATCTTATTAAATATTGTGTGACTGTTTGGCTATAAAATAGATTTAATGAGAAGACTCTTCTTCTTTAGCCGTCATATTTCATAAATCAGGCAAAAAAATAGGATTTCAAAAATCCAGGATTTAGCACGAAAAGGAGCAATTTTACGTCTACAATGGCTTTCATTTGCTGGAGATTTGGTTTTGCATTTTAGCCGTTTGGCTGGATTTCGCTCAAATCCGGCCTAAATCCTGCTAACAAACAGCTCCTAAGTATCAGGTCATCTAACAACAAAAAAATCATTATTTGTTTTTTTATTATTTTGAATAACATCAACACTACTATTTAGATAAAATTGAACCAAAGAAGCCCTTAATTGACTTAAAACCCTCCTTTCTCAAGGTCTACAAGAGTTCTATAAATGATAGAAATGGATGAAGATGTTAGCACCTGCTGTTTGAAGATCTCTTCTTGCTTCAGCATTATGTTCTTAATGGATTCTCTGTTGCATCTTTCCGAAAATCTATCCATTGATTTGTGAATGTTACTGAAATCAGAGCAGATTTGTTTGCTATTCAATTTGCAGTTCAACTTGTTCTGAATAGCTTGTGAATTGAGAGTTACAGCAAACACTTCATGGTTATGCTTCAGCAATGTATTGAGGAGATTGCAAGCCTTCTTCAATTTTAAACCCATGCCTATAAGAAAAATGAAAAAAAAAAGAGTTCCATATGAACCTTTTCAAGGAAATGCTGATTCATGAGTATAGGGAAATAACATAATGGAAATGCTGATGCTAGAGTTCTTCATTGTGAAACTCACTTGGAGTTCAGTAAAACAGTATAGAAGAAACTTATGAAATTGGCAGTTGAGCAATCTTAAATTAATTCTTTATACAATTGATAGAAGTTGAATCTTCGCAAATAAGGATGCTAACTTCTGTTCTTCCTTGATAGGTCTTGGAAAATTCAATAATTGCCAACAAAGCTTAATGAAAATGACATTAACCTTACATTTTTTCTGCTGCAACTTTAAAATGCAGATGCCAGTTTCATATAAAATATCAGTAATTTCCTTAAGTCTATGTTAGATGGGTCCAGCCAGTCCAGAATGGACCGGATCATGCAAAGCAAAGGCGGACGTTTTCCACCTCTCTGTACTGCCGACCAAACCGGCGGATCCCCTACAGCAGATTAGGAAGGATTTTTGAGGGAAGTAGGAGGGAAATTTGAATGTAGGGACTGTTTAGGGATTTTCTTTTGATTTGTATGCATTAAATAATTTGTTTTTCTAGGGTTAGAGCACCTTGAATTTGGTTGAAATTTGAGATCCCTTAGGCTTTCTTTGGGCTCTAGCGCTGTCTAGAGATTGGGAGATCGACCCTCCTCTCGAATAGAGGATCAATTGTATCTTGGTATTTTTCCGTTTCCTTTTCATCAAAGAATACAAATTATCTACTGTTTTCGTCGTTTTGTGTGGATTTATCTCGCTGTTTTCAGAAGATTGATAGGAAGTACTTGAGATCTATAAGTGTTTCCTATCAATCTACTGCTGCAACTCATAGATTTTCTAATGAAATGAAATATAAGATTGAAAAAAATTGTATGAATATTACTGATAAACTGTGGGTTCTTTGCTGTTCCACTTACAGATCATCAAGATGGCATATAAGAGCCTTGCATCTGAACAAGAAGATAGGACAATAGTATTTATAATGGAAAAAGTGTTCTGATAAAAAATATATATATATATATATTTCTGGTCGATATGATGAAGTCATCAAGTCATTTGGCAGTATCATAACAACTAAGCATTTAAAAATGTAGGAGTGGGGTCTGAAAATAAAATGACTCAACTAGAAAGTATTAGCTATAGTTGTTTCCTGGAAATGAACCGCTGAAAATTTCCTCAGGTGGACATAGCTGTTACCTGTTAGCTTCGTTTTGAACGGCTTATATATATTTTTTTTTTTTAATTTTGCTATTAAAAATTCTATAAAGTATTATTTAAAGAAAATTAGGAGAATAAAAACATGAAATTTATTTTAGCTTTTTCTTCCTATTGTTCTGTTTGTTTTGGCTGTTTTCCTACCACAAAAATAATTAAAAAATCACTCAAAACAAAGCTGTAATATTTTGTAGAATTCAGAACTAGATGAATAGTTAGCTTAGTTTTCATAACAGAGGAGGAAATACAGCAATTTCAGGGTTAAATTGATTGTTAGAAGATACATCAAATTAATTACTTACTGCAACAAAATTCATAATAAATGTTATAAATTTATCATTTTTAACAGCATAATTTCTATGTTCAGGCAACCAAATGGGCCCTATGCTGAAACCGACTTGTTTCTGAGGTTTTGGATCGACTTCTGCTGGGGAATTTCGACAATTAGTTGGCAGTTTTTTTTTTTTTAATTAACCAAATCTCTGGTTTTTTGCCAAAATTGAAGGAACTAGATTGATGCAATCAAAACTCCGAAAGAGACAAACTAAACTGAAGCCACCTAAATGGAAGACTGAGAATCAATGGAAAATGCTATGTTTATGATTCTAAAGCTTATTTAAAAAAATATTTTGAAAAGTTATTTAAATTTTTGAAGAAATTCAAGATTTAAGATCAGGACTTCAGTGACAAAGAATGAAATCGAAACTGAATTTAAAAATAAAAACTTTGCTGTAATCTGAAGATTATTAGTTTCAAAAAACTTTCAAAACTGAAAATTTTGCTTCAGTCAATATGCCCTTTCAAATATAGGGGTACAAAATGATGCTAGAAGCAAAATCTGTATACCTTTTCGAATACTGAAGAAATTTTTATCAGGAAGACTCGTTTATTACAAAAAATATATGGAAAACTTCCTTTGTAGAGACATTTTGTGAGGCCGCATGAAGGCATTATAAGAGGATCAATAAGAAATGATTTTTTCGTGTATATCAAAGTTCTGTAACAATAAACTTAGAAAACATATCTGAAACATGCAGTGAAGGTTCTCTGTTCATAGTTAAAAACTCTTCTCGAATCTTCAAAAATAAGTTTCCTCACATTAATCATAAGAAGGGGAAAACAAGTATAACCAATCTAAGACAACCGAGGAAGAACAATTGTTTCGACAAGGCCAATCTTTATAATGAATTTGTTTTGTTACAGAAAGACAGAACATTCAGAAACTCCCAAATTTGAAAACAAAGATGGATCTGCATAAGCTTCACTCGAAGACCTAAACCGGCACAGAACTTAATATCAAGTAACTTGATCAAATATAAAGACTTTAAAATCGACAAGAAAAAGAGGGTAAAAAGAGAGAACATGGAGGAGGTATTTCATTCACCTGTGAGCTCCGTTTCTTCTGCTCAACAACCATTTTCTTTTCTCCTCACTCTTCTCATCAATGTTCCATTATCCTAAATCCAAACGAAAGAACCAAAGCAAGAACGATAGATTCCTTCTTCTCCACAAATAAGAAAGCAGCTTTTGCTTAGAAAGAAAGAAACAAGGGGAGCACCAAAAAAAAAAAGAAAATAATAAGGAAAATGCAAGCTTGACAGGCTGTTAAGGAGGAGGCAAGGAAAAGATGGAGAAACTCAAGGCTTAACCTTTCATATAGGAATAGTTTTCTACGAAGGAGGAAGTAAGGTAGGAAGAGAAGATAAAAAACAAAATTAAGCAAAGATATATAGACAAATCTAATAAATCCACATATGCTTAAGAAAGCATATAGACAAGATATTCCAAGACAGCTTTGCTAGAACATGAAGATATCAATATGCCATGGTGGGCTGATGATGCCTCCTGTCCTCTTCTCCCTCCCCACCTAAACAAAATCAAATCTTTTTGAATCCTCCCCTTCTGTCCTCTTTTAAATCTATAGATACAGATGACATTATCCAAACTGTCTCCAGTGAGGAACCAAGTCAAGCAACCTTTATCTCTTGTTAAAGGAGACTTGGTGCTCTTTTGATTGCTTGTAAATAAAAAATCATATTTTAGGAGCTATTTTATATAGAAATATTAGTATTATTAAGTTGTCAGTATTATATCTCTATTAAATTTCAATGTATTTGATTTAGTTTTATATGATTTTTCAGATGTTCTGGTTTTAGATTTTGGCTGAAATGTTATTGTCATGTTTGAAATATTTAGTAAAATAATAACAAAATTGTCATTTTTGAAATGTTATTTTAAGATATCTTTAAATAGTGTAAAATTTTATGACATTCATTGAACCAAACAACCTCTTAAAAAAAAATAACAATTTAAGAAAAAAAGTTTTTTAAACCAGTCTTGCCTTTTATTAGAAAAAAAGAATAATTAAATTTACGGGGTTTATGGAATTTTGAACGTATGTTGATTTATAGCTAATTACATCCAAACCAACAACCGAATCTAGCAAACTTTATTATTATTATTATTATTTAAATATATTATCTATCCACAATCAACTAAATAGGCCCTTACTACAATGTCATTATGCTATCCCAAGTGGGAACATATTAATGCTAAGCGAAGTTCAAAATATTATATCTCTGTGCTTATTTTGAGCTTAAATTTTAGCCTATAGATGTTTTGACCAAATTTTTTATGAGGTATGATCGGCATGATAGTTCTTCTTTATTTGCAGACAATAATATCTTGGGCAAAAAAATATTGATTTCCTTATTATCTTGTAAAATAGAAATTCTTTGATTTTTTTTATTCCAGAAACAAGTGCAGAGTCATAGAATTAAAATATATTCCAACCTGGTGATAATAAAATACATGGGGAATGAGATAAGCTTTTGACTTCTTCAACCTATGGAATGCCAAATGTAATAATGCAGCACAATTATTGATTTTTTTTTTTTTTTTAATTTGTTTAGGGTTTGCGTGTGTGGCTTACCTTCCTTGAAAGAGTCCTCTAAAATGCACACAGATTGTGCATGTTTCTAAAAGAGAAAAGTTAACTTATCCCAAACATTAATTGTCTTAATCTCTTCTTCGTCCTTCAAGACATATCTCTTATTTATGATAAATATTTTTGAATTTGACTTACCAACGGTCATATTTCAAACATTTACTTTGGCCCTAAAGTTCTGAATCATTAGAGGGAATATCAACAGAAATATAAATAAGAGAATTTAGCTGAATGATGGCATCATAAGCTAGATCTTTCACTTTCCTTCAAAAGCCAGCAGATTTTTTTTTTTTTTGGGACATTTAGGCCATTTAAGGCAAACACACACAACGCATACACAAAGACTCGAACCTTGGACCTCTTAGTTGGAAGCATAAGCTCTCAACCAACACGCCAAGATGAGCTGTGTAAAGCCAGCAGATCACCAAGACACACCTGACTTCAACCCAATAAACAAAACAAACCTAACTTCTCTCATCCAGTTCAAATTCAGCACGACCACTTAATAGGCTCACATGTCTTAAGGTTCTTGTTCCATTGCTCTCTCTCTCTCTCTCTCTCGACAGATATAGCAAACACTACAAACAGCCCATGTTACTGTGCATGCAATAAATGTGGAGGGATCTCTTTCTCTCACTATTTCTCTATATATAGTTAAATTATATGTCTGAAGTAATGTATATGACCTAAAAAAGTAACTAATAATTACTTGTGTCGCATCTTAATAAGATTCAAGGTGATATTTTTTTTAAGCAGATATGATTCTTTAAATGATATGATTTGAAATTTAATTTTTATTCTAATATATCATGACTTAGCAGGAGTCACCAAATGATAGGATTTTAATTAAAATTATATTAAATAATTTAAATGTTAATGATTTTTATTAAAATATAAGAAATATTAATATTGATGATCAATACATGTATTCAATTAATTAAAAAGCAAAAATAAAATATTACATATATTAAATTATATTGATCATCATTAAATCTTGTTTATTTAAAAAAAATCTATGTACATGATATTATAATGAATGATTAGGTTCATTTCATATCATTTAAGGAATTGTATCAACATCTGGTACATAATTAATAATAATAATAATTTCAAATTATATTATTTTATTGTATCTTATGAATATGTGGCACAAGCAATACTATGCATGCATCAATATTACAGTATTATATATATAATATATAACTCCATAGTTATAAGATTCTCTTCTGAAATGGTCGTTTGTGGTGTTTGTTATCTTTGTAGATCGAGAGAGAGAGAGAGAGAGAGAGAGAGAGAGAGAGAGGGCAGACCTTTCCTCTTGTCGGGGAAGGTAGTTGTCAATTCCAATAGGATCCATTTGTAGTATTCGGAAAGCTTCTATTAATATGGAGTGGAAAATCTAGTCTCTTTCATATTGCTAGCCATTGGTTTCAACCTTTGTATTTTTGTCTGGTCGTCAAGTGTGCCACATACAACATACAGATATGATGGATTGGTGGTTGCTGCTTCCAGTTTATCTTACCAGTTTTTGTATTCTAATACCACAATAATAATAAAAGATGGAAACAGTTTTAGTATTAAAGCTTTTTCTTTGGTAAACCTATTATATTATAGGATGTTGTTTCACATGAATGGTTGAAGAAGGTAATGGCATTTCTGCTGATAGAGAAGAATAACCATTTTTCTCAGATTTAGATTTTAATGAAATAAGTATGACTCTCTAGTATTGTTTACTTAGATGGAGGGAGTGTGATTTCATAAATTGATTTAAAACTATATCGAGATTATTATAAGATTTTGTATATTATGTCAATTGTGTATCTATTAATGTTATGCATTGTAGTAATGTCATTCATCTTCATATAGCAGTTATGAATTGTTTCTTTGTTTGTCTTACATGCGATATGAATTTCATAATTAGTTGTTTGTGTTATATGATTTTATGTAGGGTTGCGAATGAACTGAGCGTTCGACGAGTTACTCAATCGTGGCTCGGCTCGATAAGAGCTTGTTCATGTTCATTTGGTAAGGTACACAAAATAGCTTGAACACTTTTGATAAATACTCAATAGTTAAATAAATGAACTTAAACAACTTGACATTCGGTTTGTTTATGTTTATGAACAATATCATTTAACGCTCGTGAACAAGCTCGTTAAGAACCTCGATTAGAACTATATTAGAGTTTTTAAAAATATTATTAAATTTAATAATTTATTTTTACTAATCCTGACTAAAATTATATAATAATTTATTTTTGCTTCCCGCATCTGTCTAAAATTACGAACAACCCGCTAGCTCTTTGAATAAATATAAGATTAATCATAGATCGTTTGTTCGTGAACGAGTTCATTAATTTGGTAACTTGAAAATACTAATTAGATATGTTCATGAACAAGCTCATTTGATAGCTCGATAATACTCATTAGATATGTCCGCAAACGAGCTTGTTTGATAGTTTAATAAACTTTGATATATATATATTCACGAACATGCATGCTCGATTTAATTATTTGTTAGAAGCTCGATAAGACTCTCTTGTTAAGACGTTAATGTACATCTAGAAGTAGAGCTTATTTATAGCTCAATATGGCTTGTTTGTCTAGATAATCATGAAATGAATCGAACATGAACCAAACATGAACACCAATTAATTTAAACGAATCAATAAGCTTGAACACCAAAAAAAACTCGAATCAAACTCGAACCGAACTTGATCGTAAACAAGCTGATAATAAACGAAGTCAAACATGAACAAGCACATACTCGGGTCGGCTCGGTTCGTTTGCAACCTTAATTAATCTTATGGGAAAATTCTGAAAATTGTATTCCATATGATATAATTTATTGCATAGTATTGTTGCTTATGTATTATAAGTTTGTTAGAATTGCTAAATTCTTATTTTTAATATATATTTTTTCTTAAATGTTGACGGTTATGAATGGATTAGCAACAATTTTTTTTTTCATAAATATGATATCTTATTGAGTTAATGCGAAATTTCTATCGCATAAGCCATAAAATAAAATTGAAGTAGAGACGAAAATTCTTAAAATTCCACCACAATTAGAATTTTCAATTAACTTGCTATAAACATTCCATCACAGAAGTCATCACAAAGAAATTGTCTTTCCAACAAAAAAAATCACGAGATAATTGGGCCTCTTGTGCAAGTCCTTTTAAGGAAGTGGGATTGGGGTGCAAATCTATAACTGATATGGTTAAAGGTTTCTCTTACAAACTTTGGTGGAAATTATTAACTAGTGATTTCTTTTGGGCTAAGTTCATGAATGCTAAATATTGTCATAACATGCATCCTATTTTATTTTCCTTTTAAAAAGGTCAATCTTGTATTTGGAACAAACTGTGTAAGATTAAATGGTTTGTTGAATCTACCCTCCAATGGGGACTTAGAAATGGATCAACCCATTTCTGGTAGGATGACTGGATTGGAATTGGGTCACTTGTCTCGTTTTTCAATATTCATTCTACCTTCTCTTTGAAGGCTTTTTATTTTATTTTAAATGGCAAGTGGTGTATCAACTTGTTATTGAATTATATTCCTTAGAATGTTATTGATATTATTTCGTAAATTCCAATATATAGATCTGATCCCTCTCTTAATGATATTCTTATTTTCAAGTTGTCGCGAGATTGTGATTTTAATTTTAAGAAGACTTGGAATATTTTTAGAATTAAAAAGGATGCTAATATTAATTTTGACAAAATTTGGAATCATTCTACCCTACTAACAAAATTTGGAATAATTCCACCCCTACTTCTATTATTTCTTGGAGAATTTTAATAGACTTCATTTCTATTAATAGTAGGTTAGTGAAGGAAAGCATTTACTTGGCTTCTAGATGTCAATGTTACTCTCAGATTGAAACTTTAAATCATGCCTTTCTGAATGGTCCTATTGCTAACAAAGTATAGGGAGAATGGATTAGGGATCAATGTGCTTTATAATAATGATAATTTCTTATCTTTTCTATTTGCTTGATTTCATAACAAAATCAAAGGAAATATTCTTATATTATCCATTTGCTTGTGTTTTTTGTTCACGTGGATAGAAAGAAGTTATTTCAAATATAATAAAATCAAGATAAGCTAGGAGAGGAATGTTTATTGCCTCAAAGTTAAAGTGTAATAGCTTGTTACTGCTAAGGTTTTGAAAACTCATTACTTTGAGAGGAAGAACCGATGGTTTTACTATTTTAACATTGATTGCCCCAATGGAGACAGAAGAAGAAGCCCTTCTATTATTAGTTTAATAAACCTCAAACTCATGTATACAAACTGAACATTGATGGTGCTGTTAATAAGAATGGGGTGGGCTGTGGTCGGATTATCAGGGACCATCTTGGTCATTTCATTCTTGCATTTGCTTCTAATATTTTCATGGGTAATATTAGTTATGCTGAAATGCATGCTCTTTTTTTAGGGTTACAACTTTTCATTGATAATAACATCCTTAATATTTTGATTATAATTGATTATAAGATTTTGCTAACTGTGGTGCAAGCCCATGAATGTCACAGTGCAACCTTATTTTACATGTTTAACAATATTTTAGTGTTGCTAAATAAATGTAAATTTAGAATGTCTCATATTTGATGTGAAGGAAATGACTGTGCTAACTGACTGACCAAACAAGGGGCTAAATCTTTGGATACTCTTTACTTTAACAATGATTCTTGTTTTGGAATTATCAGGGGCATTATCAGAATATATATTTTTTGGGTATTCCTAATCTCAAAAAATAGACCTAGATCGCTAGCTATGTTTGGCTGCTTTCCTAATTTTGCTATATTTTGCTTATTCAGAAGCATTGTTGTTAGCTCCATGGAGTTGGTTTTCATGTATGTCTTCTCCTTTTGTCAGCAGTGCTCTAGCCTCCTGTTGGGTTTTGGTTGCTATAGTTGAAACTATTTTTTTGTAAGAATTATATTTTCCTTGCTAGTCGGTGGCTGATGGGCTGGGTGTAACTAGTGGTTTTTGTGGTTGGTGATTTTTTGTCACATGTTGATGGTATTTGGGTCTTCAACAGTTTTGTTTTGCCTTGTTGGTTCTGGGGTGTGGCCCGGACTGGATATGTTTGTTGGTTTGATGTTGGGTATTGCTTCCATCCTATTGGGGTTTTTGACCTTATACTGATTGCTTTTGTTTTTATTGATCTTAGTTGGTTTGGCCTTTGAGTTTGGTATCCCTTCTAGCTGAGGATTTTTTGTTTTGTTCAGGGTGTTTGAGTGTTTTGCTTCTTTAATTCTGAGGTTGTTGTTCTTAGTTCAAGTTGATGTTTATGGTGCTATCATGGCTTTTGGTGGTGTCTTGTTGCTTTATGGTTAATGTTTTCTTTCAGCTGTTAATGGTGATGTCATGGTTGTTGGTCGTAGTCTTATTGTTATTTATTATGGTTCTCTGCCTTTTCATGTTGTTTCTTTCTCCTTGTGTAGTGGTTCATAGTTGTGAATGCTTAGTGCTTCTTTTGGTTATGGGTTTCACTCAGCTATTATGTTTGTTATTTATGGTGTTGGGTTGGCTAGTTTTTTATTTTAGGGTGCATCCTTTTGTTAGATGATTCACTTGGTTTGTTGAGCTCTTTATTCTATGGGTTTTGGTTCTTATGAGCGCGGCTTTGGATCGAAATTTGTTGGTCTCTTCTCCTCTTATATTCTGTGTGGTTCATCAAGTTTATTTCCATGTATTTCTTTCTTTTATTTGGGCTATTTCTTTTTGGTTTTTTGTTTTGTAGGATGTTGTTCATTCATCCTGAATGATCTTCATATATATATCAAGCTTTGACTCTAGGGATGGTTCATCTTAAATTTTTTTGGCTTGACTTCTTGCTGATGATGCATTTTGCTTGATTATTTTATAACTTAGGTACAAAACTATGGCCTTATAAGTTTTCTTTTCCTTTCTATGTAGCTCTTCGAGCAATGGTGGGCAGGTGCGGAACCACCTAGCCTCCAGGGAGGGCATTTGCACCCCCCCTAAAATTTTTTTAAAAATATTTATTCTTGTGACTTCTCTTTTAACATTCTCAAGTTCATCTTACCTGATGTAAATTGTTTCTTGTTGAGGCCTACATTAGCTCAGGTTTTGGAATTTTTTATCAATTCCAACTGCTTTACTTGTTTGGAGAAGGATTTTTGCTGCTTATCGGTTAGCTGTATTTTGTATCACCTTTGGCGAGAGAGAAATGGCAGGCGTTTCTCTGATTTGAGAACCAATTCGGTTAGACTGATTTGCAACATTACTACTGCTATTAGATTTAAAATTTCTAGATGGAAAAACAAAGACAATCTCCTCCAAATATTCACTGGCATTTAGTTGTGTTTTTTAGAGGCTTATGGTATCACGGGATAGCTATTATGGTGGCTTATATTTCTGTTTTCTGCTGTGAAGCATGGCATACTGATTTTTGGGAGTCCTGCTTGTGGCTCCGCTCCTTTTTCAGACCTGGGAAGATCATTTTGGTGATTGTGGCTGGTTTCTCTTCAGTCCAATCCTGTTCCATTTTGAAGAACATTATGCTCATTTCTTGGGTATACGGTTTTGTTGATTTCCATCCTGATGGCTGTCACCGGTGGAGGCAATTCTACAATCTGACAATGATGACTGGTTCAGATCCTTATTTTGTGCCATGGAGGGCTGCTCTAGCAACCTGGCACAGACCTTGTGCGCTTTCGACGTGCCTGGAGGCTCTGTGACGGCTATTGTTTTTGATGGGCAACCGGAGCAACCGCCGACTTCTGGTTGCTTTAGACTGAATCTTTATGATGACAGGATCTGACCTTTTTTTCCTGATTCTACTTGATTGTATTGTCTCCCTGGTGTATCCTCAGATGGTTTTGTCTTATGTTCTTTCGTTTTTTTTTACAGTTGGTTTTCTTCCTTACTTGTATTTTGAATTTTGATTTCTAATACATGAACTTTTGCCCCGATTTTACCAAAAAAAAAAAAAACCTTTGCCCAACCTCCCAATCATTTGCACCCACATGCAAATTAGATTCCATGATTTTTTGTGCCAGATTTGCCGTTATATATCTCAGCAGTTGTCGTTACCCGAAACTATTGTAATTCCCAATTTACCCGTACCCCTCAATTTTATAATAAAAAATAAATATATTATAACCTCATGCTTGTAAAAAACATATATTTTCGGTTTTACTGTCTCTTTCTATTTTTTAAATTATATAAATGAAATATCATAACATTTTTACCCGCTAATTGCAAAACCTTTGCCGAACCTCCCAATCATTTGCACCCACATGCAAATTAGATTCCATGATTTTTTGTGCCAGATTTGCCGTTATATATCTCAGCAGTTGTCGTTACCCGAAACTATTGTAATTCCCAATTTACCCGTACCCTCTCGCCAGAATATCCGTACCACCATCAATTCAGATTCATCCTCACGTACAGGCAATTTTCTGCCGAAGAATAACGCTAACGCATCGTAGTTCCGTACGCCATGTAGGGTTATTTTCGACAGTCAAAATTAAAGAAGAGGACAAAAGGCGGACCCCACTCGCTGCCGTCCATTAACCATAGGCCCATTAAGCTGCCGGGGCTGCCTGGTCCCGCCACCCAAATAGTTAATGAATTATTAGAGGATGGATTAGCAGCTTTAAGTATGCTTAACTTAGATTAACTGAAATATTAATCAGAGCATTATCAGTCATTAATTATTAAAAAATTCACATGTTTCACGTTCTCCGATGCCCCGTTAAGAGTATCAGCAATATTATATTCGTAATGGCATCATAAATGGATAAAGACGCATGCAGAAGTGATTAAGATTATCATAAGTTGTTTAGCATTCATAATTATTTTTTAATTAAGATTAAATATATTATTTAACAAATTAAATAATCGTTACAATTAAATAATTTTGTGTTGATGAAAGAAGCTCCACGTGTTGGTCTCCAGACAGAAGTAATTTGTTGTCGCATAATTATTTTATTTGCGGGGCATTCAAAGCCCCACGTTATCCCCTCCCTTGAGATTTCTCTAGAAAAATTTACCCAAAAAGATTTCTCTAGAAAAAAGGAGACGTGTGCACAGCTGTTTCTGTTTTTACTTCAGCCCTAAAAACAAATGGTGAAGAATAAGCTCATAATCTGATTTATCCAAAATGTTGGTGTGTTAAGTTTGAGCAACATTTATGTACTCAAATTTAAGTTTTTGAATCAGAATTGTCCAATTTTTTATGTTGAATTCAAATTTATAAAGGATATTTTTATTTGATACGACCAACTTATTATCATTTTTTTTTATAGAATCTTAGTTCGAAGACAATTTTGGATGAATTTATAGGATTGCTCATAAGCAATAAGTTCAATGTCGAACAATCGATATTGCTTGTTAAAAGAAGAAAATGATAGTGAATCATCTATGCATCACTTTCTTAAGGTTGATGATAAAATAATTGTCGTAATGAATTTTTTATCATCATACAATCGACAAATTTGTTAAATATGTTCTATATGGTCGCTCAACACTTTGTATGATCAAGTGTCAACACTTTAAATTTGTCAACAATTTTCATTGTGAGGGAGAATCGAGAAATCTAAAACCCTTCCCAAATCTCCTTCTTTGTGTTTTTTCACATTACTACAAGAAAATCTTCTATTATCGTCGGACTTTCCGGCGGGCATTCATGCGCTGGAAAAAGCGGCGGACTAATCGGTGGAATATGCGCCAGTAAATTACCGTCGTATGTAATTTCGTCGGAAATTTGCCGGAAAAGGGATATTTCCAGTGGATCTAGTGCATCAAAGGATTATCTTGATGTTCATCCACAACAATTGTAACAATTTGAATTTATGAAAATAATTAAAAAAGAAAAAGAAAAAAGAATTCTTGTTTGAATTGCAGCACAACAGAGAGAATGAGAGAAAGCCTATTTTTTAGCGGCCAAAACTCTTTGCAACTTTTGTAATAACTGCTTAGATCACTATAGGTGATTCAAATCATCTTTGTTTTAAAAAATTTTAATTTTAACTATTTGATTCTTCCTAAAATTGATTTTATTGCATTTTTTTGGATTTATTGAACTTTCACTGCACAATTTTTTGTATTTTATTATGCTGATTATCCATAGCATTTTGATTGTAACATTTATTGGATTTTATAGGGTAAAATATAAGTTATTGTATTTTATTTTATTTATGCTGATTGAATAAGTTATATTTTTACTATAAGTATAATGTTAATACAAGTATTTAAAATGAATGTGGATATGTGGTTGAGTAATAGCTAGTCCCTATTAATGTTATAGTATTATGATAATAATATATGTGAGGATAAGTAAAAGCCCATTTCACAAACGTTGGTTGGAGACTAGTTGACCTATATAGGATGATAGGCCAAATAACTTTTCTTTAAATATCATGATTGTGTTTTATTCTTTAATGATTCACGTGATACTGATTTAATTGAGAGTTATAAGAAAATGATTATTTCTCCAATAAACAAAGAGTGACAACTTTATTTACTGAACCGACAATTTATTGATGTTGATACGATACTAAAAAATGCTTATAAGTCAGGACTTCTTACTTGTTTAGTGTAACTACTGAAATACATGTTATTAAAGCATTGTTTCTATTATTGTATATATTTATTATTACTGTATATATTTATTATTATTATACTAATTTACTGTTAATGTATTGTTTTATTATTGTTGTCACTTATTTTAGTGATACCGATATAGATATTAACACTATTACTAATACTATTAATGATTCAATGTTATCATTATCATTATTAGTCCACTATATACTGATTGATGATACTAAGCATGTGACTTATTAAACATATAATGTACTAATTTGATTATGATATAGAATACATGGATAACATATGTACATTCCTATTTGATCTTACCAAATTGATATGATTTTAACAGTCTTTATTGATGATTTGATTTTATTACTTATGATTTCTCTACTGATTGATGTTAATAATATGACGACTACTTTAGTGATTTGACACCCATACTGGTTTATTGTTTTCTTTATAATATTGCTTTTCTGGCTTCCGTATTGCATTATTTTACTAGTTATAGACTTTACTGCTATTACATGTGTGCTTTAATATTTCTGCATTTTTTCATGGTCATATTAATGATAATGTTATAATTTGACTATCGACATGCATATTGCCCATTTTGTCATACGTACAATAGGTTCAGTTAGGGGTGTCAATATTTGACACGACACGAAAACCCGACCCAGAATTTTTGGGTTAGACTCGGGGAAACAGGTCGGGTTTGGGTTCTAGGATTCGACCCGTTTGAAAAATGGGTAGAGTTCGGGTTGACCCGATGGGTTGCCGGGTCAACCCGAAAACCCATTTGAACCCCTGCCCTCGGACAAGCCCGCTCCCTGCCCGCATGCCTGCACGCCTGCGTGGCTGCTCCCACGCACCCGCGTGATTGCCCGCCTGCCAGAGCGGCTGCCCGCGCGCCCGTGAGGCTGCCTGATCCGGGTTGGCATTTCCGACCCGTTTACCTACCCGGGTCGGGTTAGGGTCGACCCGTTTGAACCCGGGTCAATTTCGGGTTCGACCCGAACCCAACACGTGACCCGAAATTGACACCCCTAGGTTCAGTTGTATGATTTGGTTATTTGATAGGCTCTTAAGTTCATATATATGATTAAATGATTTCAAGTCAGGACAAAGAAACAAGAGTGAGAGATTGACCAAGATTCTTCATATTCAAGTTTTTATTATTTTAGTTATTCTTTTGTACTCAAGATATAATAGTTGTGTTATAATTGTATAGATCGTGAATAACGTACATATTTTATTTGATAAATAATACATATGTATATATTGATGTTTTGATAACTAGTTTTACTTTTACTGATATATTTTTATTGATAAAAGAAATTAAATAACTATGTTGTATTATACTAAAAGATATTTTTTTTTTTATATTGTGTGATCTACCATAATCCATAAGATTTTGGGATGTTCCACCTGAGGGTCCAACCTAATGGCCTTGGATTTATTCTTTTATATTTTCGATTTTGTGCATACATAGCTTTAAATTTATTACTAAACCCTAAACAAAGAAATGCTCAATTATTATCCTAAAATAAAAGTAAAAGACACGACTATCATGAGACTTGTTCCAACTATGATTTTTATAAAGTTGATAAGTGATGCTTAGTAATCTAAACTTAGATCCGATCCTATAAATAAAACTAAGGTAGAAAACAAAGATTAGTTATCATTTCAACAAAAAAAAAAATATGGCATGCAAATAATTTCAGGCACTTACTATAATATTTAAATAAATCAGATTGTCATCAAATCCATCCTTTTCAGTGTTTACCACAATATGAAAACCTTTTAATTTCTCTTAAAATGAGATTATAAGTATAAATCAATACAAATGGGACGTCCAAATGGCACATGGAGAGCAATTAAGAGTTCTACCAATAAAGTTCTTTGTTGGTTACTACAAATATTATTATAATTTTAAATTATAATAAATCAAATATTGCTAAAATGTGACTCATAAATAACATATTATAAGATATTTTAGTTATTTTTTTAATCTTTAGTTTTATATAGGAAAATGTAACTATATTCTAGCTTTATATGCTAAGAATTTTTATAGGAATTTAGTTCATATCAAATGAAAGTACTTTGAACAATGCAATTCATCTTGATATGTTGGTTGAGAGCCCAAGCTCTCAATACGAGGAAAAATTATTCTGTGAGGAGGCTGAATTCATAACACTGTTTAGAGACCAATCATAATCTGTCACATCTGCGGCATCGAGCGGTATCATGCTTATGTTAAAACTCATGCTTAATCATGTAAAATTTGTTATGATCCTCAAAGCCATATCCAACAAATAGCTCAACCTTTTAAAATATTGCTTAAATGAAGACTTTGTTTAGGACGGCTTTTTTCTTGCTTTATGAAACAGTTTTTGTACCAAAATTTTTTAAACTAGAAATTTTTGTACTAGAAAGTTGTTTTTGAAAGCATTAAAAAAATTGTCCCAAACAAAACCGAAGACTACCCAAATCATAATGATGGACATCTTTTCATTATAAATTTTGAACCGAAGAAGAAAAATACAGAAATGCATCTCGAACTCTACTAAATATTACAGCTGCAGATATGCTTAAAAGCAGTATATAAGTACATATATGTTCATTTGGCAGTTAATATTGTATCGAATTCTCAAGTGATTTTTGTTTGCTTAATTTAAAAAAAAAATTGCTTTAATAATTAGGGTTTGTGTTCAAAATTGGCTAATACTTGATTAATATCAGCATTGACTAATACTTGATTAATATTAGTATTGACTATCAATATTATTGACGAAAGCTAAGCACACTATTAGGCTTCGTTTGGGACGGATTTTTTAATGCTTCTTCAAGCAGCTTTGTAGTACAAAAATTAAAATGTTTGTAATAAAAAGATGCTTTAAGAAGCAGCAAGAAAGCCGTCTCAAACGAAGCCTTAATCATTCAAGATAAGCTTTGGAAAAATAAAAAATCTATAAATCTCTTTCTCATATATATGACAAATCAAGGCTAACAGTCATAAAGAGAGATTGAGATCTTAAGAGATTAAAGAAGAATCGCTTAATTGAAATGGCATAGGGTTTGTTGCATGATTGCATCTCTAACAAACCAAACGCAAATTTCTAAAGTACTGTATTGAATTGTTCTTTGAGCAAACAGAGATTGAAATATATAAAAAATGAGAAAAGTTCTCATTTTATTAGCTGCAACTTGAGGGTCACAGATGGCAACTAAAATCTAGCAATCATTGGAAAATTTTGCCTTTAGTGAGCATAAAAATAAATTTATATCAAGTAATCACTATATTTAACCCTATGCTATTTGGTCACATAAAACGGTGGCCTCCTAATGACCCGATTAGAAAAATAGAGGTATTAAATTTGACTTATGTTAAGAAATATAGAGGTAGACCTAAAAATGCTTTATTATAAAATATTAGACATGATCTTTCTTTATTAAATTTAAATGAGAATTTGACTTTTAACATGACACAATGGAGAAAAATGATTATTGTAGCCGACCCCACGTGGTGGGACAAAGGCTTGATGTTGTTGTTATTGTAATCACTATATTTAACCATCATCTTTGTAGTGTATGTCTTGAATTATAGAAAATATCAGCCATTCATTTTTCTTTGTTTCTATATATAAAGTACATGTTATAGGAAAAAATTATATTGATTTTATGAGTATAAGAAGTTAATATTGCTCCTAAATATTTTTTTTTTAAACTTAGGATCTATTTGGGGCAACTATAATTTTTTATAAATGTGATTGTAAAACTGTTGTGAAGAAAACAGCTTCCTATCATAAAAAAATATTAAAAACAATAAAAAAGAAATAATGAGCAAACAAAAAATATTATTGTAATCTTAAAAATAAAACACAAGAAAATTGTACCAACAAAACCTTAATCTCATGCAATCTTAACGTATGCATGCCAATTAATTCAATACATTTATTGTTCATTACAATTATTTAAACATTTTATTTTCTAACGAAAGTAAATATTATTTATCCAAATTTAGACGAGACTGTGAGGACAATAAATACATAATTTAATTTAGTTTAGGCAATCAAATCAATTTTTAACAACCTAAAAAGATTTTGAGATTTTTTTTATATTTATGGAAACAATTAAATCATATCAATATTTAAAATCCCAATATCTAGTCTTATATAGCTATAAGCGTGCCAAACTTGGGAATATCTAAAGGTCTCAAATAATAAGCAGAACAATTAAAGAATCAAAATCCTTGCCTAACTCCTCCATGGACAACTCTTTTATGAGCATTTAATAGCAAGAGAAGATCTGAAATGAACAAAGAAAAAAAAAAAAAAAAAACATATCTGTTTCAAGCTGGAGAAAGACTATTCCAAATTCTCTTGTTAGACTATGACCCACCACCAATGCATCTAATTATATTCTAAAATTTAATGTGATCAAAGCATTGATGCATAGAAAATTTAATGAAATAAAACATTAGAGGATGTGGGAAAAAAATGTCATAATACTTTGATTCTATTTGAATTAGGATAAGCTTAAAAAATATTAAGTTTATTTTATGATTAGTATAATAGAAATTAATCTCATATTAAATACAATTATTTTTAAGTATATTATGATATAAATTATCTCCTAATATCTTCACAATAATTTTTTTTTAGAGTGAGTGATTCACAATTTCTCACTCATGATATCAAATGTGTTTCAAATTTCAACTATATGAACATATTTAAGAATTATAATTACAAATTAAGGATAATTATTTACAATGGTTAACATGCATGTGAAATCTAAGATTTATTTAGAAAGATCATAATTTTTTTATAAATATGATTATAAAGATGTTGTGGGTAAAGCTTTTTTTTAAATGCTTATGTTATTATTATAAATATATTATTTTTTAAAAGTATCAAACATTATTTTTCTTATAATTATCAAATTGTAACAGAGCTGATTATCAAAAGTTAATTTTCATCATAAATTTTTTGAAAAGTAATAAAAATAATAATTAAATAAATATATGACAACAATATAAATAATAAAATAGAGCTATTTATTTGGATAAATTTTTACGTGAAGATGTCAGATGTATAAATACGTCTAGACTTCATTAAAAATATGACATGTGGACTTAAGAGTGTCAATTTTGGGTCACGGGTCGAGTTCAGGTCGGACCTGGAACTGACCCGGGTTCAATCGGGTCGAAAACACGGACCCGGACACGACCAGTCAGGTTGACCCGACCCGACACGGGACGCGCAGGCTGGCGGACGTGGGGCGCGCGGAGGACTCGGGCGTGCGACTGGTGGGTGCGCGGTGGACGTGGGCAAGGCGGGTGCGCAGC
>NW_021319483.1:1647801-1701556 GCF_001605985.2 Dendrobium catenatum | reverse complement strand
TATATATATATATATATATATAAATGGAGATTATAAGGAGGTCACTAACCCTATATGGCATCTTATACATACATGTATATATATTTTTTATTATTATATGTATAAACTTTGTTGCCACATTAAAAAATTCAAAGTTAAGTGGTTCAATAACATACCACATGTGGGCATCTCTTTTTTGGAGGACCCATCATTTCTTTTCATTTCCATATTCTTTGCATCTCAAAGGTCCTAGAAGGTCCCCCAATTCTTCTATTATATAAATCATTTCAACCATACTTTCTATTGGTTAACTTATAAACCCTTCCACCTCTAAATCTACATTGATCATAGGATTCCAAGTGTGATCTTCGAAGTTTTACGTAGCCAAAAATTTTCCTATGTCAATAGCCAAGTTACCAAATAATTTTTCTTTATTATTATTGTTGCGGGCTAGAAAATATGCGGCGATAGAGATTTAATTTTGCGTCTTAGCGTTGTACGTATAACTGAAAGGCAAGTATTGATCTGCGCATGAGAAGAAAAGTAGATGCTTCAATAGTTATGAGGGCACTGAAAGGTTCAATAGTGTGATGAACAAAATCATTATTTTCATTGTCGTAGGTGACATGACAATTGATGCCATTGTTATTATTTGACTTGACTCACTTCTTGATTAGAGAAGATTTCCTATAGAAAATTCTTTAAAATGTTAATAGAAAGATTTCTCAACTATTCAAATGAGCAAAACTATTTAAGGGATAAAAATGAAGATTTTTTTTTTGTTTGAGATACTCCATGATTAAAGGTAAGTGAATGAGCAAATGCCTAAGAAAATCACATAATATAAACAATATTTAAATGATTTCATCTTGATACATACCTCCACACAACTAATCTCCATTAAAAATTTATATATTGCCTTTTATGAAGTTTGTAAGCAAATGAAAGCAAGATGACAAATAAAGAGTTCAAGAAAGTTCTAATTGCCAAAGAATGATGCTTGCATTTATACATATAAAAAACATTTGCACCATGTTCTTAAATGCATAGACTATGTCCTATGCATAGATATTCACATGGCAAGTATTGTTATGTGAGTGGAACATAGAAAATAGAGGAGATAATTAAATATCCGCCATATTTGCTTTGTATATATTTATGAAGATTTCTTATAATCGTACATGGCTTGAAAAATCAAATATGGGACAGTTGAAACCTTAAATTATGATGTTATGGTGTATTGGGTGATAGCTTCACAACTCCTATTTTATTGAGGGGGTTGTAGGTTCTTAAAAAACATCTTTCTATCCCAATAGAAAAAAAATTTTTGAAAATTTTTGTGTTTTTATGTTAGATGTACAATAGAAAAAAAAAAGTAACAGCTTTGAAGTTGATTTGAAAAATCCAAATTGAAAATGATGATGGATTTTGAATCCAACCTCACTTGGCCTAAGTTACAATTTCATTTCAAAGCTTTTTGAATCATATGATATCTAAAGTGATTTAGGCTTCGTTTGGAACGACTTTTTTCTTGTTTATTGAAGCAGTTTTTTAGTATAAAAATTAAATTTTTTGTACTAAAAAGCTGCTTAAAGAAGCAGTAAAAAAGCCGTCCCAAACGATGCCTTAACCTGAAATTGGTTTGTGGATGGGTTTGTGCTCAATTAAATGTCATATAATGTTATCAAAATTGAGTAATAATTTAGTTATCTAAAAATTTAGCTCCAACTTAACATATACAAATAGAAAAATAAGTTTATACGCAAGGAATACTATTTTATTGAGGGGGTTGTAGGTTCTTAAAAAATATATTTCTATGTCAACTATTAGGATTTAGTTCACCCCAACCGGAAATATCTGATAGGCTCTTAAAAAGTTTTCAAATGATTCTCAAAAGTATTTAGGTTATTCCTATCATTTATCAAGGTGCATCACCATGTGGATGGCTTTGATATAATGCTAAAATTTGAAGTGAATTCTTTTTTTATCTTAGTGGCATAAACTATTTAAATTTTATGGCCAAAATTTTATGTTTTTATGTTAGATGTACAATAGAAAAAAAAAATAACAGCTTTGAAGTAGATTTGAAAAATCCAACTTGAAAATGATGATGGATTTTGAATCCAACCTCGCTTGGCCTAAGTTACAATTTCATTTCAAATCTTTTTGAATCATATGATATCTAAAGTGATTTAGGCTTCGTTTGGAACGGCTTTTTTCTTGTTTATTGAAGCAGTTTTTTAGTATTAAAATTATTTTTTTTTGTACTATAAAGCTGTTTCAAGAAGCAGTAAAAAAGACGTCCCAAACGGTGCCTTAACCTGAACTTGGTTTGTGGATGGGTTTGTGCTCAATTAAATGTCATATAATGTTATCAAAATTGAGTAATAATTTAGTTATCTAAAAATTTAGCTTCAACTTAACATATACAAATAGAAAAATAAGTTTATACGCAAGGAATAATTTTAATAAAGAGCTTAAATATTATCTAAATTTATTAAAAGAGCGTGCTACTAAAATTTTTATAGATAAGCAAGACACTCAATTACTACTGGTAAGCTAATGAGCTGATATCAAATCAATTTCAAATAATCATAATTTTAATCGAATTAAAATTGAACACTATTAAAAATACTCGAATTGAGCTCACGCTCAAGCTAGAACAAAGTTTTGACAAACAAGGTCAAGGTCAAGCTCAAGCAATTTCTCTTCAACTACTTCATGCATTTGTAGTCTTGAAGGAGACAAAGAAAAAAGGGACGAAGAAATATTAGGGGTGTCAATATTTGACACTGGACCCCAACCCGAGCAAAAAATTTCGGATTTGTGTTGACCCGAAAACCCAAAATCAACCATGTTTGATCAATTTTTAATTAATTTAGGAGAGCCTTAAATATTGTTATGAAATAGGTAAATTCTATTTCCAAAGAAATAATAATTCATGTTGTCCAAATTGAATTAAGTTTGGTTTATTTTAAATTGATTGAAGTAAATATTACCTTAATTTGATTTATGTTTAAATAAATTTTTTTTAGTAAAACATACTAGAAGCGGGTCGGGTTCGGATCCGAAAAATTGACCCGTTTGCTAAAATGAGTCAGGTTCAAATCAGGCCTAATAGTGCCGGATCAATTCTCAGTTGGACTAGAACCCGACCCGTGACCTGATTTTGACAGGCTTAAGAAATAAAGAGAGAGAGAGAGTTGTGTGTGTAAGAGAGAGACTTGCTCATATCTATTTTTTTGGCAAATTATTATTTTAACTAATTTAAATAATTTTTTAACTCTTCTTTAAAATTTCTCCAATATATAATGTATTGGGATAAAGTATATACAAATTATTTTTTAGTGATGTGCACATCTAGCTTTAATTTTTTTTGTTATGTTACTTATGTATTTGGGTAATGAGCAATACATTTTTATTTTTAGTAAACTGATTTGTTGCCTATAAATTTAAATATAATATTTTATCTGTCAACTTATCTGTGAAGCATAATAAAAAATAAAATATTTAACTATAAAAAAAATTGTCAATTCGTGCTCTGCGATTGAGCCCAATAGCGGAATAGCCCAATAGCCCAATTTGGACCATTGCCATGCCGCGCACGCCTTAGCAGCCCTAATTGTCTTTGAGACTACCGGAAAGGCGTAAAAGTTGGCTGAATAAGCGGCGCCGTAGCCCTACGAAATCGAAGAGATCATGGAACTTTAGTTACATTGGCTGCGTGCAGCTCTCTAGGTTCGCCGCGGCGTTTGGTATTCGTCCACACCTCCGAGTACTTGCTCGCGGCTGCCATACACAGGCGATACAATGTTTCATGGAACTGTAAGTTCCATGTCCTTTTTCTAATATTTCTTTATCTGTGCGGATTCCTTTTACCAATAAATTTGGAGTACTTCGGATTATGCCGAGGTTCTTCAATTATATTTAGTCGTATATGTATTAATTTTGGAACGATTCGAAGCTTTGATACGACCTTATCACTTGCGGTAATGCACTTATCCTTGCCCTTTTTAGAGATTTGATGTTTTAGCTAATTGAATAGGTCGCAGCTCACCTTGATCTGTTTGTTGAGAGCCTTGACTAACAATCAATCGGTCTTGAGTTTGAACTTACTTATGTGATGTGTGTAAGTTTAACTTAATTAAAAATAAAAAATAAAAAATAAAAACTAATGGAATAGGGAAATGCTGTTTAAATTGGAGGGGGAAAAACAGTAGATAACAAACTATACTGGAACTTTGTATTTTTTTGATAAATAGAATAGTATAAGGTGGTATGTATGTAAATCTCCCTCTTTTTTTTTTTTTGGTAATAAAAGATCCCATTAAGTTTGACTTTCCATTAGATTGCAAATTCTACTTTTTCAACAAAAACTAGGATATTTTAGAAGCATTGCAAACCGTACTAAGTACTAACATCAGAATGCCAAGATAACAATGCTATTAATGCAGCCACCAATATGAGCAACCAAATATATGAATATGACCTTTTGGATTGGTTTTAATGAAAATATGGGTGAAGTGGGAAATTTTGAGATGCTTCTTTTGAGTGAATCATGAAATGGTGATGATAGTTATGGAGAGATGTAGTGGTTGTGCTGATCCGTTGATGCTGACCTTGAGGAGCGGTATGCTCCATAGTTTGCTTCATCTATTGCACCATGACTATCAATTTGGTGGAGAAATGGAAGATTTTGCTTGAGGAGGCAAACTAAAGCAAAATCTGCTCCCAAAATTTCATGAAGGAATGTATCAAGCTAACTAGAAGAAGTGGAAGTGGGATTTTCTTCTTAGCTAAGGATTCGAAGAAATCCTATGGGCTATTGATGGAGCACTGATAGATTGGCTGATTGTCAAACAATTCTAATGGTGGTTGTTGATCCCCTTTTTGGAGCATTTTAACTTCAAACCTGCCATTGAACTTGATAGGTTAAATTTGAGCCTATAAGATCATTATTTAGCACCTTATGACCCATGGGAGGCATTAGGGTTTTGTTAGCATCCCTTTGAGCTCCCGTTGTTTTGATTATTTGAGCTAAGACTTATCAGACTTAAAAGTAGACTTGGAGTTCTTTAGGCTGTTCAGGACTCTATGGCTTAGCTAGATTAAGTCTTAGGTGATCACCCTAAGGCATGCAAATCATACATACCTAGTAGACCCTATTGATCTGATAAGGCCTAGTGGATATTTTTTATAGGCTAGACTGGCTAGTTTAACCATATGTGAGTTTTCTTAGACTAGTCTCAGCCGTGTCTCAGCAACGTCCTTAGGCATTCTCTTCTAGATGTCTTCATGATCCCTAAGAGACTAGGATGCTTTAAGATTCTTGCTAGTCAACAACTTTGAGATACCAACTCCCTTTTGTAGTTGTCAAGCTCCATCTCGACCAGTCATTTGTTGAGTCGACTTCCCTGCTAGGGTACTTGAATGGTAAGTCACAACCTTTCGTTAATCTTTTTTCTTGAAGTAATGAATTCAATTCGACAGCTATATCTTTCAATGACTTTGACTGATGGCTCCTATTTGTTGACTTCATGCTGTTGAGTCCTCACCCAACTATTGTGATTAACCTTGATCTTACTCACTAAAGCAAGGCCACTGAGGGTTTTAAACTAATTGGTCATAGCTCGATTGAGGTATATTCTCTTATGCCTCAAGTTTATTTCTTATGATTGATGCGATGGCTACACAAATCATAGAAAACATGCTCATTAGTTTTACACATATGAATAGGTTTGGTAGAGGCAAGTACCTTGGGCAATATGTCACCTTGCAGGTGAGAGTAATTCATCTTTTAGTTCTATTTTTATAGGATTGTTTAGCCTTAATTTGTTGATTCCTCATTATCACATATGCAATATGAGCCATTTGATCTTTTCAATCAAATGGCTGAGATCGATGAGGCGCGGTACCCCTTCAAGTCATCATTGTCTACACTAATTGTGCCATATCATTTATGCACTGTCTAATGTCTATATTGACACAGGTCTTAGCCATTTAGGAATTTTTTTAAAAAATTATTGAATATGTTAAACAATCTTAAAATGTTGAAAAATGATAACAATTCAAAATTTTAAGGCTCACATCTTAATTATCCTAATATGAAAATCCACAAAACATTAAAACTCCATTATGATAAAAGAAATTTAATCAAACACTGGATGTCACTTAGACTCTAGCTTTTCTTAGGTGATCCTAGATGACCTAGCATATTTCTCATAGCCCGTTTTAATTTTTCAGAGACTTGGCTAGTAGTTTTATATGATATTTGAGTTGTCCAATGACTTTTTTGCATGGTTCCAATTTTACTTTTGGATGATTCTAAGTGAACAAGTGATCATCGTTTAGGTTAGTTCAAGTGATCTTAGAATACTTAGTTGGGCTCTTATCAGCTTAGACTCTAGTCAGAGTTTGTTGACCATAAGTGGCTCAATAGTCTCCTTA
Source organism: Dendrobium catenatum (assembly GCF_001605985.2). Lineage (NCBI taxonomy): Eukaryota > Viridiplantae > Streptophyta > Magnoliopsida > Asparagales > Orchidaceae > Dendrobium > Dendrobium catenatum. Next base: position 1,695,130 of record NW_021319483.1, on the reverse strand, counting down.
GCTTATAGTGTGGCTAATGAATTGCCCTAAGTGTTCTCAGATGATCGTGAGCCACCACCTAGTGACTTTTCTACCTCGCTCTTCCTTCCCTTTTGATGATCCGAAGTGGGCTATTAGCCTAGTTCTTGGATTGTTTTGATCCTAGATTGTCTAGTAGATCTTTTCACCTTTTAGACTTAAATCCTTCTAAGCTGAGCCTAGGAGGCTTATTTGTCTTCCCTAGTTAGTTCTATTTGGGGCTGGACTGATTAGTATTTATCCATTGTAAAAGATAGAAGGATTGTTGTTAAGCGATTGCTCTGATACCATGAAGAAGATTAAAAACAGTGCATAGAAGAACTACAGGCCACTGGAGACTAAAGCTGAAACTAGTAAGAGCAGAGAAAATAAAAGAAACAGGAAACAGAGGCATAGAGCAGAACCGCCATTTTATATTCCATTACTTCAAATGTCTATAATTCATGACATTGCTGAGAAGTATATATCGGTATATGTAGTTATGGAATGTAGAAAAACAACTGCAGAATCAGTTAGAAAGTAGTGGCTGTGACTGTGATGAAATGATTTCTTAGAAGTGTATGGTGATGATTTGTCCCGAAAAAGGTGAACCTGTAATGCCAGATTGCGGCGCGATGGAGGGAAAGATAAGCGAGGTTTGCTGATGGGGCTTCGATTGCACATAGCTCACCTTGATTTGTTGGTTGGGAGCTTAGACTACCAACTAAGAGATACTGAGGTCGAGTTTTGTGTATGCGATGTGTGTATGAGTCTGCTTTAATTGACCTAAATGTCCAAAAAGAAAAAAGTGCCAGATTGCTTATCTGATAACTTGTTATCATCCCCATCTCTAGCTTGAGGTGTTTCAATTCTCACGTGGTACATTCTTATTGGAGTGGATGATAGGTCGTGGTCATGCAAACATGGAAGGCTTGGATCCTTTCCTTTGATTATAAATCTGTTTTTGTTTTTTTTTTTTTTTCGTTTTCCCATCTTCCAGGTGTCTAATGCTTTGCTGGCTGACTTTATCTTATAAGATTTCGTAAACCTTTGCTGCTTCTTTGGCCTGGCAAGGTGTGGTATATCACTGTTTTCTGTAGGTTAGGATAATGTGTTTTGAACTAATAGATTGGAGATTAAGGGCTACGCCATTTTCACCTTCATATTTACCTTTTTTTCCACCTATGTTTCCGTAAGCAAATTATGTTGATGAAATTCTTTTAATGTGGTTTTGACTTCTTGGTGTGATATTGCTCTCGAGGATGGATACTTGTTTGCATGGTAGTTGTAGACATCCACATCAGGATACAACGGATATACTAAGAGTGGATACCACATCTTATTCACTAGATATTTTGTGGGATTCGACTCACCCAATTGAGTTGTTGCCCTCTACTATTTTAACTAGGCTCCCGTCCAGTCAAGTTGTGGCCTACATCTATTTTAACTAGGCTGGGGAGATTAGAGAGATCTGGTAAATTGTTAATATTGCCTAAAGTTTTATAGAACACACATAGGGTCGCCTGAGTCAATGCCCCAAGTTAGGCTAGCACATTAAATTGATACTACTCACATTTGAAACAATTGAATTTTGTCTATTTGGAGCTTATGGGTGCCCCTTTTATGGTTTTGAATATTATTGTTTGTAAGGGGTTTTTTAAAGTTTCCTCTCCCCATGTCAATAAGTGGTGGCATGGACTTAAATTTTTTTTTTGTTGAAGGCCGGTGATGGGAAGCATGGGCCTGCATACTTGAGCATGCTGGTTCATGCAAAACTTCAGTCTAAGCCCCACAGGTAACATGATTTTGAAGATCTCAATTGTCCTTTTCTTTTGGATGTTTTTCATGTCATTCTAGATGCAATTCATGAGATTTTGTTGGACGTTGCTCGTTTTGAGTTTCTCACCTCAGCTTAGGACTCACCTCAAATCTCTGAATTGATGCCAACAATAATGTTCTTAGCTTCGATTTGTTTTTTGAGTACTTCTGAGATTTGAATTGACGCATCGTCAATTAGTAAAATACAATTTTCCAAAGATTGTCACAGTGGGAGGTCTTTATGAAGATTTTGGATGGTGCTTGACAATAAGCAAAAAGAGCTGGTAGGAACTCTTGAGCTCTTTAAAAGTTGGATCATTTTCTTCTCCCTATCACACACCCGTGTTTAATGAGAACCTTCTCATAGAAGTGGGATATATGTAATCTTGATGGTTATGTTAGAGTTGTTTCATATATGGTACTTGAAAATTAAATTGAAAAGAGGGGAGAGTAGAAAATGAGAAATTATATGACTAAATTTTATTCTCTTATTCTATGTGAAAAATATAATGAGTTATTGTACGTAGAGAAATTACAGTCAGAGAAAAAAAATCAATCTTTAATGCTATAATTGGAAATTATTATTGAATTGTTAGATTGCTATAGTTGGAAAGTTGTCGTTCACTGATTACTGAATTGTTGAGATAGAAAAGTATTATGCTTGAATTCAGGATTATTTCAGCTTTTCCCTGCAAGCTGAGTTGTATGTATTAATGATACCCAACTTATTGAATAATTAATTAAAAGTCATTTTAGGTAAAATTTTAATGAAGATATCTATAGCTTGAGAGTTTGTTGGAACATATTTAGTTGAGCTATTTAATGTTCAATTTTATTTTTAGATCTAATGCTGGTCTATTTTAATGTATTTAGTCCTATCATGATGTAAAATAAGTTTTTCAATACTTATGACAGCTTGGTTATGACAATACACTTTTAGAGATCTTTTCACTTATTGGTTTAGTTCTTCAACAATCTGTTAAACTATATTCCTTTGCAAATATCAATTACTGTTGCCCAATATTTGGATCGGTTTCAACTTAACACAATTGTTGCTGCAGGAGGTCTAAAGAAAATTTGCACATTTTATTTTAAAAAGATAAATTTGTAAATATAAATTGAGGGAGTTAATTGCAAAAATTGTAATTGAATTTTAAAATAGAAGGGATGTTCAAAAAGAGAGGAGAGAGAAATTCAAGTGGAAAGGTTTGGGCTTTGAAAATTCAAGCCCATGCGTCCCCTATTTTTGGGGGAGTTTTAATGAATTAAGTTTCGGGGTAAATTTTCAGAAGGCATATTGGGTTTGTTGATAAGACACTACCTAGAGATTTCGCCCTCATTTTACGAGGACTTTATGATGTGAGTTTTAATTTTCTATAGGCGCAAGCCTCTATAGTTAATTACCCCTCCCGATCACGAGAGAGAACTTTCGATTAAGGCTAGTCTTCAAATGAATACATTGTATCGAAAAAAAAATGTGATATTCGGCATTTAGTAGCAACATTGGTTGGTATTTGATGATATTTAAAATTGGAATCTTACCATCTTGCACTTAAAGTGGATGGTGAGGGAATGAATGATGGACCCGATCAAGATCCCATGGTTCCGTCATCCCGGGCCATCGTGGTCCCTAGTTTACTTAATCAGAGCAGGTAGTCGGCCTAACCTGACAGAAGGATCATTGTCGGCAGCCATTAGTTGCTTCGTCCAAGGGTACCTTGTACACCTGGGATGAATATTTATCTAAGGAGATAAATTTGAATTTACCTTAACTGACAGAGGACTTTGTGCCTTATCGAGCATATCATATTTATTCGTATCAAAGATTTAGTACCATTATGGAGCATACGGGCTATGGCCATGACCGTAATTTAGCGATGTCATTTGGTGGCAAACCACTCGGTTAAGAGTTCCCCGTCATAGCCGTTTACCTGCGGTGCCATTTGGCAGCAAAATCATCGGTTAGAGGACATGTGCCACGTCCTTACTAGTAGGAGATGGATTGAGAATGAATCCTAGATATATTCTCAACCAGATAGTAACTATTTGTGAGTTGAAATGTATTTTCAAACTTGTCCACCTCAAGAAATTATTGCGAAGGGTGGATGGGTTTCACTTTAAGCATTTAATGGTTGAATTTTGATTTTAAATATTTCGAATATTGGAATTTTGAAATTTTGAATTTTTTTGGGCATTTCTTTAAATATTTAGAATTAACCTCTCCGATTAAGATCTACATGCAATGCGAACATCATCAAAATTTTTATACGGAATTTCATTTGGTTGAACCTTGTCGACTATGTCAATTGTTGATAGAGGATCGAGTTCGTCATAAGTTTTATGCCTTTGTTAGTGAATTTTCATTGTCTATAATACTTGAAGGCCTAATATGAACATATTAAAACAAATATCTTGGTCTACGCCATCACCATTTATTTTTTTGATTGTTCAAAACTTGTTGACTCCTATTTATACGTATAAAAGGATCAAACTCGAACTTAAATTTATCATTTGAACCGCACAGCATCCCAAGATGTCACATATGCACCCGTAACATGCTCGTCGGGGCCCATGCGAGTATTTAGGAGGTATTTCTATATTTGTGTGTATACATGTTGCAATGCATATGTGGGGGCACTTTTGTAATATTTGACATTGATCAACTTTGCGGGCAACTACTATTTGAATATGCGCGACGCTCTATTTGAGAGCTTGTAGACGTCTTCCATTCTCTTGTATATATGTTGTGGATCCGGTGGCGTAGCGTCACATTGCGGGCTGCCCATTGCTTCTTGCGAACAAGCCATTGTGCACTGTAAATTTTATCAAATATACTTGCAGGTCGTCAGTAGATATCTAGAGGTCACTAGTCGTTGCATGTGTACTGCTACACAAACAACATATTTTTTGTATAGGCTTGTAGATCGATGCCTCCATTTACTACGAGTTCATTACTCATGCGCACAGGCAGTGTGTAGTACTCGCTGTTATCTTCTCCTTCATGCTTGTTGTTGACTGTAAGGGTGAGTTGCATTCATTGCACGTTGCTCTGTGTATGTTTGCAGTAGAATTGACGTGTTCATATGCAGGTGTGTATGTTGATTGTAGGGATTGCACCATCCGTTGCATAACTCTCATGCTTCGCTTATGAACATGTTATTGCATCCTTCATAGTCTCTTTAATTGCATTTGTAGGGTAGCTGTCAGTGTTATAATTTGCAAGCAGATATGTGTTCATCTATAAGTTAACACCGATCGTTGGGTGAATCGCATTCATTGCCAATTCTTCCATGCCTATTGATTGACAAGTTGTTGCAGTCATCATCAGTTTCCTTATACGCGTCGATCGGTGAACTGCTGCATTAGCTTGCATATATTTTAGTGTTCATGGGGATTGTTGCAGGTGCTTGTATGTTGATTAGTGTTGGCTCTAGAATATTGCAATATTCAATGTCTGCTGACGATCATCACTTGTAAATATGTTATTGTGTTTGTGCTGAACTTCTTGTATATACTTAAAGCTTCATTGTATACATTGAGTTGTCATGTATATCGTATGTCTAACCATTAAGCTTGTAAGGGATAAACATGTATACATGACACATTATTATTGTAGGCGGTATGAACAATTATTGTAGTCTTCTGTTTTCATCGTGCTCATTGTAGAGACGTTGTTAGATCTCGAAACTTTGCTGACAAGCGTATCACTGCACCACTCATGGATAAGTTATTGTATGCATTTGGAGTCTTGTCATTTGTATGGTGTGATTGCTCGCAAGATTTCTACGGACATCATTATCACTTGCATATGAGTAATCTTGTATACGTGTTGTAATGCTTGTTGGAATATTCTTGTGCATCTACTTGTAATTAGATTGCATATTCTTATTAATCAATGATGATCATTATGACATTTGGATACTTGTTTCTCATTCATTAATGTCTGTTTGAATATTTTAAATCATTATTTATCATCTTTTATTTTCCATTTTATTGTACGTTTGTCAAATTAAAATTTGGTTCATTGTTTGTTATTTGAGTTTGATTCCCTGCTATATTTTTGAGTTCTTTGTGTTGTTGTTTAGCTCAAATCAAGTACTTTGTTGATTGTTCATTTTAGTTCCCTTTAGCTCATGTTTAGTTCAAGTCCCCTGTAATTGCAAGCTCAATCGTCTGTTCAAATTATTCAAATCATATTCGTTGTCAATTGTTTATGTTCAGGTCCTTTGTCACTGTAAAATTCGATAGCCTCCCAACGTCTCTCATGTTTAGGAAAAATTCAAGGAGTTGGGCCTTCCCATCACATTAAAGAAAAGCATGTACGGTAGATGTATGATGACACCGTAGCCATAAATCTTCGATCCCACCACGCCAGAGAAAGATGTGTATGGGCCTTCAGGATACTTGTTTGAAATGCGCAGTTGTTTTTCCTGTATACACTGAATCATCTACGGGTAATTATATTCGTCCCTACCGCGCTAGAGAAAAGCGCATACAAGACCTACCCGTCTCGTTGTAGGCGCCACACCGGGTTCTCTTCCTACCACGCTAGTAAAAAGCGTATATGAATGATTTTTTGGTGCACCACGAACGCCAAAAGTGGGGTTTTCGAGTTTTAGAAGTTATACATGTGCGAAGTGATAGTGGCGACGAAGACGAGATGACAACGATGATCTGCAAATACAAAAATCACTTTTTTTTATTCCCCTTTTTCTCTTGTTTTTTTTTTTATTTTTTCTATTGATTATTTTTATTTTTTAAAATTTTTACAACAACGACAATAATAACAATATACTAATTATTATTAAAATATCAATAATATTAATTAAATTAATTAGTAACAACAATTAATGTAAAAAAGAATAATAAATAATAATAATAATAATAATAAGAAAAGGGAAACCTTACCGTTTGGGCTGGATTTGGGTGTGTATAATGGTTGATTTGGGCTAAATTCGCCTGGATTTAGAGGTGGAATGAGCTATGCGGGCTTGTGAACTAACATAGCACTGTGTGAATGAGAACAACGGATGGCAGGGACAGCAAGAATCACATGGTTGTTGGAAGAATTGGGTACAGGGCGTAGTGCTATGGAGAAAGTGGGATTGCGGTATGGAGTTAGCGATTTGAGGGATTAGAATTTGGGTGACTGGTGGAAGCCGGTCGGAGGGATATCACGTGGAGAGGAGTTTTGTTGAGGCGAGAGTCGTTTGCGGAGGCGAGGAGTTGTTTGCGGTCCTGTAGATAGACGGGAGAGGGAGGTTCGATTCAGTGAGGATGAGCTATTGCTCTCAGATACAGGCAGCGTGAGTTTGGTCGGCAAGCAGTTGGCGTGGATTCAATGGGCGAGCTAAGTAGATCAGCGGTTTTGAAGGTGGATCGAAGGCGGCCTGCAGTACAACAGTGAAGAACGAGTGGTTGAAGCTTGATGAGGGACAAATGAACCCTTAGGTTGTAGGAATTAAGAGCTCGTGCGTGAGAATGGGCAGAAGGAACGAACGTTCGTTCGCTTTATTTCGATTTAACGACGAGACAGAGGGGCTGATCAAGGTGTAGCATTTACCGGGAGCGACAGTCTCTCAGCCTTGAAGGATTTCAGTCGGATTTCTACGGAAATCTTGGAGATTTTAGCAATGCTCAGAGCAGAGATATGAGGTAACATGAATTGATCTTGATTTAACGTTAATTTTGACTTTCAATTAAATTAAATTAATAATAATGATAATAGTATTATCAATAGTAATAATTTTGAATGGCAGGCATGTGTCAACTACCGAAAATTGACTTTATTTGCGTGCAACTGCCTCAGAATCTATGCCTATTTGCGCACGCTATTTTTGTTGGGTAAAATTACAATCTATGTTGGGTATTGCTTACACTCTGATCGCAACGGCGCAATTCATTTCAGGATCGGAGGTCGGTTGGGTGAAGTGTGTCAATTTCCTCGATTTGCACGTTGTCTTCTTGGAATTCTTGCTGATTTTCTCGTGTGACTTTAATTGATCAAATTAACAGTGGTTTTTGAGTATTGACGACGTTCCAAACGCAACGGAGCGGAGAAGTTCGTTTTTTGATTGGATGACATTGGGGCAATGATGCGCGTCAATTTCCTCGGTATGTGCTTCATCACCATGGGATTCGTGTCAATTTCGCCAGACGATTCCAATTGAACACATTGATAGTGATCTTGGGTATTGACGATGCCTCGGACGCAACGACGAAATCCGTTTTGCGATCGGACGTTGTTTGCACGACATTGCACATCAATTTCGGGTGTTAGTCTCCCATTTGGACTGATCTCGTCTGATTTGACTGTGAGGAGTCCCTACTTAGGCGAACTCGTCGTCTTGATTGTAACGGCACAATCCGTTTTGCAATTGGAGGTCATTGACCTTCAAGTGACTCGTCTAGTCGACACGGGTGTTGCTTAATTCGCCGATTGTACCCCCCTTTTGCACGTGGTTCAACATGTAGGGGCCAACAAGAGGATAATGAAAACGGCCCAAAATTCATCCCAGAAAAGCTTGATGTTATCCTACATAGCTTACCACTTTTTATGAAAAAATCTAAAGTAATTTTAAGTTAAAATATTATTATTTTTTTCAATTTCCTTGTTTTAAGAATTGAGTTTATAACGTTCTTTAACTATTAGCTTAAATTAGTTTTAAGTCTATCCATAATTTAAAGAGATTTAGGATATTTAGTGGAATAACGGATAGATGTGGATTTCCGCCTATTAACTCAGCCATTCTTAATATATTTCCTTTGATGTGTGGGGCTTTTATCTCTCTCTATTCCAAACTTCCTCATTGTTCACAACACTTTGTTATCTTTCTTTCCTACTAAACAACCATCAATCTCTAAACATGTATCAGGGACCATTTGGTTTACTTTGAAATATGGTTTAAAAGGATGCAACTTATTTGAAATGTGTGGAATTGTTTGGATAAATGAAAAATAAATATAGATAACTTTGTTTGTTTTGTTCTGAAGAAAAATAAATGCAGTGTAAACCTCAATAATGGTGATGGGCGATGGGTGGCCATCAATCACAACTACGGTGGTGATGATCGATGGTGTAGTGCATGGTTGCAGCAATTGGCACGTAGTGGTAGCTTCAGGCGATGGTGAGAGTAGAGTTAACTCGTGTATTTTGGAGTTAGGCTAAATAAAAATTAGTTTTGAATTCATCAAAAATAACTATGGAGTGAATTTAGAATTCACCAAAATTTTAGTTTATATTCATTTTTTATCAAACAAAATATCAAAAATTTTAAAACCCTTGCATTTGGAAAACTCTACACTTACTGATGAGGACATTCGACTGTGGAAAATTTATTAGAGAAGGGGCCGAAGATCTACGGCTATGATTGAACAACTTTATTTCTGAGCATTTATTTATATTTGATTTTTATTATGTATTTTTTCGTTTTTACCCTCACTTGAGGGAGCAGGCTTATATAGCCCCAGGGGGCACTTCTGTCATTTGATATTTTATTGTAACTCGTCTATTTATAGACCTCTCCTTCTCTTTGGAGATGATGATGATTATGAAGAGAAAAATTTCAGCACTGTTTCTTGGTGAGTTGTGATAGTTCTTGTGAGAGCTAGTAAGAAGTACCTAGGTGAGGGCAAGGCACTACCCATCAGCCGTAGGAAGCGTCCGGGCTCACGGTTCATCTCTACCGCCAACCCTCCTTCCCTTCCTTCCCCTAGCCGCCAGCCCAACTCCTCCCCCCTAACTGTCGACCATTCCCAACTTACCCTTGGCCGATTTTCACCCTAAACCGTCGGCCTCCCCCACTCCATCCTAATCTGCCGGTCACCCTTCCCCTCCTAACTGTCGGCTATCCACCTCTTTTCATTGCCTCGAAAATTTCAAACCAAGTAATCAATACTTTCCACATTTAGTGCATCTTAAAATTGAAAAGTCCTAAATTCATATTTCAATTCCCTTAAATATGAAATGTCTTTCCAAAAGAAGGATGAGTTATGTTAGGAAAGTTTTCCCATTCATACCAATTTGAATTTTGAATAGAGATTTGTCATAAATCCCCTTTCCTCAATTAACATCCTAAAATTGGCAACTCCTTTAAATCCTCTAATTAACCCCACCTCCCCTAGCCATTGCCGCCCCCTCTCCCTCTCTCCTCCATTATAACCTTTCCAATTTAAGTTCCCCAATCAGGGGTCATTCAAATTCAATTTCCCAATCTTGCACCCCACTTAGAGTAGCCATTAAATCCTAATCAATCCCAATTGATTCTTGTCTTCAATTACATGCCACCTAGACAAGAAATTAATTCCAGAATTTTGTTAAATGCTGGAAATAAATTCATAATTTCCTAATTGTTGTTCATGCTTTATTCTACCATCCAAATCCGAAATTAAATCTCACCTTTCTCTCCCCTTTATGGTCGGCCACATCCCCACCATATCCCTAGACCACTATTCTTCCTAACTTATTCTTCCCTCAAGAAGAAGAACATAAATTCCCTCCCGGAGCTTGCAATACCTCCACTCGCCTCCCTACACTTACATCATTTCCAAATCCGTAATCCATTGTGACTACAAGACTTGAATGATACAAGAGGTAACACCAAACAATCGACGGTCGAGTTCTAGCAAATTTTGGAACAAGAACCAGAAACACGAGGATGGTAAATCTCCTTCTTACTTTATATCTTTGATTCCTCCTCAATCAGGACATCGCTTGATCAGGAAAACTTGTCCGCATAGCCCATATTAAGAGTGTGCATGAATGGATCTTTATAGTGACTATTCTAATTGTTAAATTTGGGATTCTATTTGAAAACCTCACATTAGCATGGTATGATTTAATTTGATTATTTTGTAATCTTAATATTTTCATGTAATTGATTGCCTGAGCTTAATCACTATCTTGTTGGCTTTAATCTTTAGTTTAAACATGTGGGAAGTTTGTAATTTCAAATTCACTAACATCACATATGCACGTCATCCAACATCACTTACTTTTCATCAAACAAAATAGCCTCTTAGTGGAATGCTTAGTAGAACAAATTGGTTATTCAGTTTCCTTTCTATAGCAGGGCTAATCTACTTTTAGTACATCAACAATGAGGATGGTTGCTCCAGAGGGAAGCAGTCACACTAGCTGACGCTTGTCTAGTTTTGTCTTTTATGTTACCTTCGATAACTTCATCTAGCACCAAGAAGATACTTTAGCATATTCTTACTGAAGGGAGATAGCCATAATAGAGACAAAAGGTTGCAACTTCTTGCTATAGTAACCATGTGAAGCATCAGCGGTGGTTCAATTTGAGGAGAAATAAAGAAGAAAAATAAAAAGAACTATTGGGGGAGAGATTTAAATTGAATTTATCATAGAATTTCAAGCCCTTAAGTATGCGATTAAAATAAGTTAGTTCTAATTCATTGAAGTAGCTCCATAAAAGAGAAAATCCTATCTACAAATAACTACAAAACTTTAAACTTAAGATAATTTCAACATAAATTATTTTAGTAGGAATTTAAAGTTTAGTAGTAAGCTTCTGGAACAGATTTAAAAAGCACTAACTTTAAGCGGCACTGATGATTACTATCAATCTGTTGCCCCTTTTGAATCCAAATCCAAAGGCCAAGTATTGGGGTAAGATATGGTGTCCAATAAAATTTGCATCAAATTGGTTAAATTGATGTTTTTTTTACTATCTTTGCCAATGATGACACTAAAAACCACTTGCATGATATGTATCCTTGTGATTAAGAACCCATCTCATATTTTATATTGGAGGACAACCTCATCACTATCCTTCAACATCGTCATTAAAGAAAGAGACGAGTTTCAACTTGTATACTAGATTTAGAAAGGTTTGCACACCACAATAGTAGTTGTTTTTTTCCCTATCTTTTCATTGTTCAACTAAGTTCATGGAGCATCTTCTAGTATAGTAGTATTTTCCTTTGATATGACCAGCTATTTGTCCATGATCACAGAATTTTCTATAGGTTTTGATCTCTCTTTCTTTTTTCCTTCTTTATTTTGAAAAAAAAGGAGATCTATCTTTGGATAGTTCTTGGGTCTTTTCCCTTTTTACTAGGTTTTGTACTTTATGGCCATTGCCTCAAATTTGTTATGCTAAGATAGCGATCGAGATTGCTCGGAGTTTATTTAAAAATTGAATAAATGCTTGAGGTATACTCCATTAACATTTATACCCATGCAAGATTTATCCCTGATGTGACCGCATGGCAATGAAACTATTTAGTGTGTTCTTGCACATATTGTCCACGGCGTTGCCTTAGATTGTGCCACTTCTTCCTCCATTCATCAACATAACTCATTGGGTAGAACTCTTGGTGCATCAACTACTAAACACCCCTATGTTACCTTTTGATGATTATTCATCTTTAGATGGACATTTTACCGTGCTAGAGCATAATTGCTTAACTTTGGCAGGTCGAAGGTAACATGAGTGTTATACCTATACAAGTCGAAGTCTTTAACTCGTTAATCTAGGCATCAAGCTTCTCTGCACAACCATCACATCATAAATAAGAATCTTTACTAATGAATTCTATTTTGTATATTTAGATTCTTCCTCCTTAGTGGTATTTTCATCTTCATTTCTATTCTCTAGTCATATTTGCATTTGTTATGAAAGCAAGAGGAGGAATACATCTTGGTAGTTATATTTTACATTAGTTTTGCCACTTGATCAGCTAGATTTGGTGTAGAATCATGGTCTGCCATGGATTAAATTTCAAGTAACAGTTGAAGACTTGGAGCTAGTGGTTCCAGACTTAAGTTTTGCCTTGGGATCATTGGATATCTTAGGAGCAAGAGAAGATGGTTGATAGGGCTTTTGAGATAAAATACTAACAATAGTAGCATGATTCCATTTGAAAATGGGCTTGATATGTTGTTCCGACTGAAAGGCTCAATGGAATGCTTCCTTGAGAGTATAAATCTCTCAGGTCAACTGCTCCCAATGGATGTGAGGAGGTAATCCTGCTTAAAACCTTGCAATAGCAGATAGTGGGCCTTCATTGATGTCACTTTGAGTCAATAACTCATTGAATTAAATCATATAATGAACCACTGCTATAAAGCCATGCTTAGTTCATCTAGAAGTTGATAATGATATATTAGAGGATGGTATTTCTGCTCAAGAAGCTCTTTCATCTCAGTTCAAAAAACAAAGTGATTGATCAAATATTTATTTGAAGTTGTCACTCCAAGTTGATCCAGTAGCTCTTGGCATAATAATGTGTTTATAAAGAAAATATGACCTATATGTTCTCATACATAGCCATCTGATAGAAAGTGGATACAATTTTTTTAAAATCAGTGAATGACAATAAGAAATTGGGAGGAAGAATACACTGAAATTCTTTTTATTGCAAGATATATGAAAGAAAATACATGGAGAGGAGTGGGATCGAGTGTGTTTTGAATAGTTTGAGATGAGGTTTGGTATAATTGAGTTGAATTGACTCATTAGCTATTTGAAATTTCATTCAATAAATAACTCATGAACTAAGATTTATGAGTTACCAAGCTAAATTTAATTTAAACTATGGTTGTAAACGAGTTGAGTCAAACTCGAATCACACCTAACTTGAACTTGACTTGAGTTGGAGCTTGATTAATTAATAGAGTTTGAGCTAGAGTTTCATTCTATGAGTTCGAGCATGTTCATTTGTAATGAAGGAGAGAAAATAATTATTATTCAAGCAATTATTATAATAAAATAATTAAAAAAATGAGAAATTAGAAAGAAATAATAATGAATCACTTAATATAAGAAAGTGAGTTATAATTGTTAAATATTTTTAATATTTTTTTAAATCATAAATGCTAATATATTTAAAGTGTTGGCTCACTAGCCAACGAGTTTAATCAAGGCTGACTCAAGCTTGAATCCTTAGTTCATCGAGCTCGACTCGCGAGTCATTTAGATAGTCAAATCTGTGCTATCTCATGAGTTAGTTTGGCTCACTCATACCCCTAATTTAACCCTCATAGTTCATTAGCTAGCTAGTCTAAAAATATTATTAGAAAATATATTTAAAGTTTATTAAAGTACACAATTTTAATTTAAAAATATCATGAATAATAATAAGCTCTTTCTTATTTCATTTTTTTTTTAAATTTCTTCTATTATACCAATTTTTTTTAATGAAAAACATTTTCTTATTTTTATAATTAATAAATTCACTCTGTTTATCCAAATGTAGGGGTGTTAATTTTGGCCTGACCCGAACTCGAATTTGGTCGGGTTTGAGTTGACCCGGGAACCTGGAAATAACCTGGTTGCCCGCTTTGTCCGCGTGCATTGAGCCGCTACCACGTGTGACACGTGTCGCATTGCTTGTCGCGCCGTCGCGTCTGCCCGCGATCCCGTTGTCACCGTCGCGTATGCCGCGCGTCGCCGCTGCTCGTGATGCCTATGCGGCGTCGTCACATCGGCTCCTATTGCAGCTGTCGGCCACCAAAGTCCTTTAAACGGGCGATTTCTGCCATTGTCGAACATGAAGTGGGTCGTGTCAAGTCGGGTTGACCCGAACTTGAAGTGGGTCGGGTTTGTGTCCGGAAAATTGACCCGTATGCAAAAACTAGTTCAGGTTGATATGAATAGTGTCGGGTTAGTTCTGAGTTTGACCCGATGTGACCCGTGATCTGAAATTGACATACCTATCCAAATGTATATTGTAGACCTAAGCTTAGCATTCCCACTAAGCTTAAATTTAAATAACAAATAATTAGTTCTCAACCGCACTAATTGCCATATCTAAATCAATTGAATAGCTTTGAAGCAAATTTAAAAGAAGCAAATTTAAAACAAGAATTGAATAGGCAAAAGCGCAGATTCTCCCTCTTTATATCTCAATAATTTTTCCATCAATCAGAGTCACTTTAAACGGCACAAATCGTGCCTATTAATAGAGATGCTATTACTTTATCATCTTAAAAGCTGTTCCATTATTAAACCTAAAGCGACGTATGAGGTCTTTCATCTTTGTAGGCAGAAAGATAGCAACGGACGAGAATGTAACGTACATTCCCACTAAGCTTTCCAATCATTCATTTGTTTAATATTTTTTTTTTTTATAATCTGAATAATTGTATTTTTTCAATAACTGTTCTCAGTGGTATGAACAGTCAGAACAGCTCGGCTCACTGCCTTTTTTTTTAATTCTTATTGTTAAAAATCTTGGTATTTATAAAATTAATATGTAAACATTTAAAATAAAGTAAAAAAGTTGATATAAAAATTTAGTAAATAACTGATGTTGTGTGTTGTTTCTTCAATGATTTTATTATAAATAAAAATCATTAACTATTATCTTATAGGCTTGAGAGAAATATTTATGAGGGTGTTTTAATAAAAAATAATTTAAAACTTTGAAATTTTGAATATATTTTGAAAATAATATAATATATGTATAATTTATATTATATTATCTTTATAAAAAAAATTGTATTCCTTTTTTTTCCTTATGACTTTTTAGGCTAAGAAAATTGGAATAATGAAAAAGTGCAAAAAACCTACACCATCAAATGTGGTGGGTCTTCAGTCCTTTCTTTTATCTTTATATACGTCAATATCGTGTAGGATACAGTATGTGGGCCATTTTTATTTTATTATTTTTTTTTAATTTTATTGGCATTGCTATTATTTCTTATATAGGTTTTAGATATTATGGTCTCACTTAGGTTTGAATTGGTGCACTAAAATATGATGAGCACACTGTTCTCAAGGATAGCTTTGCTAATGGGCCTTTTTAATTTTATTTTAAGGCAATAAAAACTTATTTTACTAAACATTATTTTTATATTAAAGCATGAAATCATTTTGTTCCAAATGTTTAATTGAATGAATAATTTAAATGATTGAGATTTAAAATAATAATACTTAAATGAATGTCTAGGATTTCATGTTTATGGAATATAATTTTAATGTTAAAACATAAAATCTCACGAATAAATTTTGAAATGAACGGATTTGGATGTTTGATATTTAAAATTTCTATTCTTACTACACTTGATAGCTCATTTGATAGGGATCCTCAACATTAATAACTTCAACCCTTAAGATGGAAAATTGGAAAATTCCCTTTAGCCTCCCCTACACCTAATAAGGATAGTTCCCTTCCAAAAGTTTTAGCTTTAACTATCTAAATTAAATCATAGGGAATTTGACTCACTCAAGCCAAGAACCTTGAGTTATGACTTTAACCATAAAATGGATAGGACCCGTTTTTGACCTGATTTTGACCTGAAAATTGAAGATTGACCCAATTTTTGACCTGAAAGCTAGCAATTTTAGATCAACTTTAGGTCATTCGTGTCGGGTCGGGTTGACCCGGGCCTGAATTGAGTCGGGTTCGGGTCCGGAAACTTGACCTGTTTTTAAAAATGAGTCAGGTTCGGGTTGACCTGAATAGTGCTGGGTCAGTTCCGAGTTCGACCCGAACCCGACCTGTTGACCCGAATTGACACTCTAGTCAATCTAATGTAGATTGGATCATTAGGATCATAAAGGCTAATCCACTTCATTAGATATACAAAGGCTACCTAACTTCATTAGGTCTACCTAACTTCATTAGGTATATGAAGAATACCATTTCAACTATGTATATAAAGCTACCTCATTTCATCACAAGATGATTCTATTTATGGTGAAGGCTAACTCAATAAAATTGATGTATTGATTGCAAACAATGCTGAGAAATATTTATCAATTCATATTGGGAATATGAACAAAAGGAGTAGTTACTTTCTTTGGATCTCTATTCTAACCCTAATCAAATGCGTTCAGAGACCAATAACCACGCGCTACATCATCTAAATCTCGGTATTTTGGACTCGGTATACATTCGGACCGTTCGGTTTTTGACCGGATGTAATAATTTCTCCTAATCTTGATAGTTTTTTCATGCAATATTATTAAGGTACATCATATTTTAAGTTTAGTTCTCCATCAAAGTAGTTATATGGGATCTTGGTGCATGTTAATTACAAAATGGTGAATGATGGATCTGTTAGTTGATGCATGGTATCATCACATGAGAGAGAGAGAGAGAGAGAGAGAGAGAGAGAGAGAGAGAGATTGTTAATGCATTTGAACTGCATATTTTTAATTTTAGAAAAAATAAATTATTTTCTTATACAAAACAACCATCAAACTATTTTAATCTTTACCTTATAAAAAAATTAATTATGCATTGTAATTTGTTAGAAATATCTTGCAACTTCAGAAGAATTGTATTATAACTTAAATTAAATTAAACTCATAATACCCTAAACTTTTTTTTTATCATAAAAACCATAAAAGGTCTCTTAAAAAATATATCTTTATGAGAAATAAATCTAAGTTTATGGTCTACACCTTTTTCTATTTCAGTTTTTATTAACAAGCAACTATGCATAAAAAAAAACCATAAATGGTAAAGGGGGGTAACGATAAGAAAGCTGATATTTGCATTAAGCCAAACTTACATCCGTTCAAACTGGTTGCAGCAGAAGAAAAAGGAAAATATAAACTGGTCTCCTTAGCTCTATTAAGAACAAAGAAAGAGTTCAAAAGAGAGACACTTTGAAAAAAAAAAACAAAAAATAGAAGAGAAGAACTAAGCTGTTCCCATCAAAGCTAAAGCATTCAGTGACTATGGTGCACTGCTCTGGAGTTACTTATAAAGAGGGACATGCCTCCCTTCTGTAAATTCTTTCCAGATCCAAAATCTTTCCTAAAAACACAGATCATACTGTATAATGCTGATTAATGGTGTCGATGTCGAGACCCTTAAGCTTCACTACAGACTCGACGTGGCCTTTCAGGGTGTGCAACTCACGCAGCCTGCAAATCATTCGCCATTAAAAAGTGGTGCAATAAGTTTTTGCGAGATTTTAATTTTTGTATTAGAAAGTCGTTTTAAGAAGTATTAAGAAAGTTGTCCCAAACGAAGCTTTAATATGAGCAGGATATATACATACCTCGCAACCTCAGCGCGGCGTTTGGCCTGCTCGGCAATCTCGGATAGCTCGCGGTAGCTGTTCTTATCATTAAAGAGCGATGTAGTCTCGGCAGGTTGCAGGCCATGGAGAGTTCTCTGCGCCGTGGCCCATTGTGCCTCCCTCTCCTCTCTTCCATAATCCTTCTTTGTAGTGAAGGCGGTCTACAGAAATTCAAAGCACGTTGAATCAGTTATAATGAGAATTGGAACATTAAATTTCAAATTTAAAGGAGATCTATCTAAGAAAGGAGAGATTACCCTATTCTCAAGAAGGTTATCCCATGCTTTTCCACTTAGAATGTAGCGGACGGCAAACTTCCACAGATCTAGAGGAAAGAAGAAGATTATGTTGTAGAGCCAGATGACACCAGCCCAGCCCCAGCCACAACCTTTGATTTTGGCAAATCCCCAGTTTGCGTAGACAGCTATAAAAGTGGCAACCTGCCAATGGATGAAATTGATTTAATCCTCTCATTTTTTTAAACAATAACTTCGAATATCTATCTATTCTGGGCCCAGGAAAGATCATTGTGCCCGTTGTTTTCAACGGATTACAAGTAAGCGGAGAATTTCGGGCACTTTAGTTGTTGAACAAAAAGGAGTGGGGTGAGGTAGATTCTTTGAAAAGCAGCACAATTATTCAACAAAAGAATGGTCATGGTTTGGCTGTAATAGATTGAAAAAGAGATTGGTAGGCATAGAGGGACTTACAAGTTGAGCAATGGCGAATGCGCCCATAAGCAGAAGTCCTGGGCGCTCAACAAAGCACCAGCTTCGAGAGCGAGTGACAAATATGAGTGCCTGGCTCACAATGCTGACTTGGAGATAAAGTGCAGCCATCATCTCATCAGTGCTGTACCTCAGCGATCGAACACCAAATTTATCCTAAATTATCAGAATAAAATGATATGGAATTTAAGAAACTTTTCATGTCATCTAACAATGAATTATGAACAAACAGATGAAACTTACCGAGAAGAAGTCTGTTTCCTTCATAGCCCAAAAGAAGATGACAGTCATCACAGCTAAATAACTACCAAGGACAATCCCGGTTGCAAAGATTTCTTTGAGCTTCCAGCTGTCTGGCAGTGGAGATGGCTTCACTCTATCTTTCGAGATTGTCATAATTGTACCTAAGAATTCATTACAATTGTTATATGCCAGATGTAACTGAATACATGAATGCGAAGTATAGATTAAATGATTCGACAAGCAACCATTAAAGAAGAGCAAAACATACCATCATTTAGGATGGCAATAATCAAAACCATGAAAGGTGAAAAATCGAATTTCCAAATAAGAGCAATAAGTAGAAAACCAAGCTGCAAAGATCCAAACAGAAGTGTGGTCAGTTGTAATGGAACCTAAGTAGACAAAGTTACTCATACAACCCTCTCCTAAATTTTCATATGGTGCTTACCACAATACGGATGGTGATGGAAACTGCATAAATCTGCAAGTTAATGAGTCATAAATAAAAATTAGTCTCAAAGATTTTGAAGTGAGTCGTAATAGTTACGTGTATTGGCAGTGAATATACCGTACCGTATAGTTTTTCATCCTTTGGAAGATGGCCCTGCTTGTTAGAACAGCACTGATGATGACACTGAGCCCTGGCTCTGTGAGAACAATATCAGAGGCACCTCTGGCAGCATCAGTAGCATCAGCAACAGCAATTCCAATATCAGCCTTCTTCAGTGCAGGTGCGTCATTGACACCATCTCCAGTCATTCCACAAATGTGTTTTCTCGCCTGAAGCTTCTTCACGATTTCATATTTGTGCTCTGGGAACACTCCAGCAAACCCGTCAGCCTTCTCAATTAGTTCATCCACAGGAAGGGCATTAATAGCTGGGTCCTTATTCTGTCCCAACAAAGCAGAAGAGGGGTACATGTTAGTTCCCATTCCAAGCCTTCGGCCAGTTTCCTTAGCAATAGCAAGCTGGTCCCCTGAAAATTACACAGAACTGAGTTAATTGATACAATAAGAGGACAGTGTCTCCAGTTAAGAATATGATATAAGCAGGTATACCAGTAATCATTTTAACATTAACACCCAGATTGAGAGCTCTGCGGATGGTTTCGGCACTGTCATGCCTTGGGGGATCAAAGAGTGGCAGTAGGCCAACAAACTGCCACGGCCCTCCTGCACTTTCCTTACTCTTCTCTGGAACATCCTGAGAAAAAAAGAAAATCAGATAAGACATGAATGGAGTGAAATATTTATCCAGTTTGCAAGAAAACAATAAGGTCACTAATGGAAAACCTGGATAGCCACAGCAAGAGATCGAAGGCCACGCTCAGCAAATTTCTCAATTATATTATGAACTTTGTTCTTAGTATCTTCTCTAGCATTGCTGAGGGTCAAAATCTGTTCACATCCACAAAAAAACAAAAAAAGGTAAACGAAAGATACTTCAACTAATTTACACTACATTAGAAAAACGACCTTTAAATTTGTGAAGCAAAAGTCTATGCCACTATTCTTTAAGTTCTGGTGCAAACTATTAAATTTTGAGATTATTAAAATATATGAATCAAAATTTAACCAACTTAACCACATTTCTATCATTTTAGTAAACTTATAT
The DNA here is from genome assembly GCF_001605985.2 of Dendrobium catenatum. Classification (NCBI taxonomy): domain Eukaryota; kingdom Viridiplantae; phylum Streptophyta; class Magnoliopsida; order Asparagales; family Orchidaceae; genus Dendrobium; species Dendrobium catenatum. The sequence continues at coordinate 1,674,726 of NW_021319483.1, read as the reverse complement.
AAAAAGGACTTTGATTTTATAATAACCAGGTAGTAAATAATTTCATATTTTCTTTCATTTTTTGTCCAACAATTTCACAAAAATATTTTATTAAAAAAGGATCTTACCTTGAACATAAAACATCTTACCTATTATCATAGTTAATTTCTTTAGGTATGCTTAGATTCATATAAACCATATCGAAACTTAATTTTGACGAAATTTGGTGTTCAACTATTTTTTTTAAGATTATGTGCATACTTAAAAGGCACAACAATAATAGAAAAAAAAGGGCAAGAATACTTGAAGAAAATTAATTAAATAAACAATAGTATGATGTAAAGCTCGAGAACCTACATACATACGTAAAGAAATGTCATAAATTTAAACTATGTGAACTTCTTCACATGAGCTCGCGTGTAAGTTAAATGAGTTCAAAATAGAAACTGATTTACCTGCTCGGGGGCACCTTTGCTTACACGGTACCAGCGTCCATGAGCATCGTAGTAGGTCAAAGCAGTCCTCTTGTCCACAGGATTGAATGGAAGGAAATGGACCTCTGTGATGCCTGCTCTTGCCTGTAAGAAGCAAATTAAAACCAATCAATAATCATAAGTACAGCCAAGCACTCATTGCTAACTAATAATTGCTTCGAGCTAGATATACCTCTTTAGGATCTGCAAGCATCCCCACCATGGCTGCGTCAATGGCATCCTGGTTCTCAGTCCTTGAAGCCCTTGCAGAATAAAGAATAACATCCTCCTTGCTAACTCCCTTGGCAAAAACCTCAACAAGATTCTTATCAATGCTCAACTTGTTAAGAGTCAATGTTCCAGTTTTATCACTGCACAGAACATCCATTCCAGCCATCTCCTCAATGGCAGTCATCCTCTTTGTAATTGCCCCCTGCTGAGATAGGCGATGAGACCCAATAGCCATGGTAACAGAAAGCACTGTGGGCATGGCAATCGGAATTCCACCGATCAAAAGAACAAGCAGGTTGTCAATGCCACTGCGATACTTGCGGTGCTGAATTGGGTACATGACTATGATCTCCACGATCATTCCAGTGGCAATTGAGCAGATGCAGAAGTTTCCAATAGAAGTAAGAACCTTCTGGAAGTGGCCAACCTGGTTGGTGCTATCAACAAGATGGGCAGCCTTGCCAAAGAATGTGTGGACACCAGTGGCAATGACAACTGCCTCAATCTCTCCCTGCTTACAGGTTGAACCAGAAAAGACCTCATCACCAGGGTTCTTTGTGACAGGAAGAGATTCACCAGTGAGAGCAGATTGATCGATCTTGAGGGGATCACCCTCAAGGAGGCGGGCATCAGCAGGGATGATGTCTCCCAGTTTGATGCTAACGATGTCCCCTGGTACAAGTATGGAAGCATCTTCCTCGGACCATCGGCCATCCCTGAGCACCTAAGGAAATTGAAGCATGCAGAAATAACTAGCAGGAAAAGGGAAAATAAATCCAATTAAAAAACTACACGCACTTTATACGCTCTAAACCAGTCCATCATCAAGCCTTAAAAATTATAACCATAAATGGGAACTAAAGTAGATACAGCAAGATTATTCATAGCACATATCGCTTGAAAACGATGATAATTATCGGAAACTAAATTTTTTCAACGCAAAAAAGCTCTTATCATTCATCTTTCGAACTGATCGATCAATAAAATTATACAGATAAACAAAAGAAAAAATAATTTCTAAGGAAAATTTGAAACTTTCTCAGGGGGAACAAAATCAAAATTACCTTAGTTTTGGGAGCAAGCTGAGCCATGAGGGCTGCAGCGGCATTACCGGCGTTGTTCTCTTCGATGAAAGAAATGGTGGAGTTAATCACAAGGAGGGCGACAATTCCAATAAAGTCCTGCCAATCTGGATCCTTCCCCCTGGCTGCAATAGCGATGATGGCTGCTGTCTCCATCACCCAAGAGAGAGGATTCCACATGAAACCAAGAAACTTGAGAAATTTGCTCTCCTGTTGAAAAACAAATGAGGTTGATTCTCAGCCTTTAGCAAAAAAAATAATAGAGGCGGTGTGGAAGAAGAAGAACATGCGCAAACAGTTTCAAGATTGAACTTTGACCTTTTTCTCCTCGAGCTTGTTGGGACCGAAGATCTGGAGTCTGTTGGCTCCTTCGTCTGAAGAAAGGCCTTCTTTGGTACATTTCAGCTGCTCGAAGACCTCCTCGATGGGAATTTTCTCCTAAGAAAAGAAATTGAAAAAGTTAATGAATATGGAGATCATCGTCAGCCTTTCTTCCTCCACCTAAAAGAATATTTCAAGAAAAAAAAAACTGATTTATCGGCATCAAACACAAAAACATGCACATACGGATGATCGATCTTAGGAATAAGACACGTTAGTCGCTATTCAATTACTGGCCGGATATGGAGAGTGCATGGGACATATGGAATGCAAAATTAGGTGCGAGGTAAAACTAGCGCAGAGACTCTCTCTCTCTCTCTCTCTCAGTCGCTTTCTATGGACAGTAGAAAGTGTTAAAATAGCAATCCTCCAAGCGAAAGGAAATGGAATTACCAAAGACTAAGAAAAAGAAAATCTTCTATCCCAAAATTAAAGGAAAATGCTTCGCTGCCCAAACCACTGGAAGCTAATCCCTAAATTTTCGGAATTAAGTCGGCCAAAATAAACAGAAAAATGGAAAATACGCATCGCGATCATTCCAAAGCAGCACAGCACAGGCTTCGAAGCGATACAGAAGTAAAGAATGGCTCCCTTTTTTAAATCTGAAAGTCGTATGGGATGCTTCTCTATTTCCCCTTTCCCGGTCTTTTTTTCCTTTCAATCAACCGAAAAAAAGCAATATAATAAAAATATCACAGGAGACATGATGAATAATTCTAGTCAGCTTACAGAATTTAAAATAAAAAAGTGGAAACAGAGTTCAATTCACAATCAGAGCTAGCAAGAGAAAACCCACACTTAAGTATTACTATTATCTTCCCTCAGCCAATAAAAAAAAAAATCTCAAATGATCGCATTCAGGCAGTCGAATAACAATTTAACCCAAAAATAAGATATGCAATAAAAAACACAAACATATACCGATCAAAATCAGTTTTCCTTACCAGATCAACAGTCTCATTCTTGATTCCTTCAAGGCTTAAGCCGTTTTCCCCTCCCATGCCGCCTCCTCTTCCTCCTCCACGTTATACTAAGCAGAGTCCTCAAAACCTAATGAGAGAGCGAGCGGGACAACGAGATAGAAATTGAAACCCTAGAGTCAAGATTACTGGAACTGACAAACCCTCTCTGTCATAGAGCTGGAAGAGAAGGAGGCTAAGACGACGACAATGGAAAGGAAATAGAGAAAGGAAAAATTTGCAATTCGTAGTCGATCTCCATTTGCCGCCTTATATAGCTGCAATGCGGGCCCCATTCGCGTACCTGGAAATTTACCGTCTGACGTGTCGGTCGTCCTCCTGGCCTGCCCGCCCGCCCGCAGGCTCGTCCCCGGCCCGCCAGACCCGTTAGCCCTGCTGTATTACGGCCTTACGGGTGACATGATCAAGGATACTGCAATGTTCGAAATCGAACGGCTTAATAAGATTTCCTTTGACATAACTTTTTATCATTAATTTTTTTTTTTAATTTAAAAATTGTTCATAGAAAGCTGTAGCAAACAAATTTTAAATCAATAGAAATAAATATTAAAAATTTAAAATTCAATCAGAGTTTAAATATGATTAAAAATGATTACAAGATAATTTTTTCAGTTCCCTAATAATTATTTAATAAATTAAAGATAGTACAAAATATTAAAAACATAATTATTTATTAAATAACATAAAATTTTTAGAATTAAAAACATTTAAAAATTAAATAATAAAAAAACAAGTTTACAATTATCAAAATATGTTTGATATGTCATCGAAAAATTATCTTGATCGGGCACGAATCTCAAGATAAAAATCAAGTCCGAAATTTTAAAAATTAAATATGGGATCATCTGAACTTCGATTTCAGCAAACTTACAATCAAACTGAGCGTCTCGAAAATACGAACCCAACGACGCCAAATTCAACTCAATCCGAGCCCAAAGAGTCCAAATCAAGGACCCGAAGCGCTATTGGAAAGTGCGTACCATAATTTGAGTTACCAAACTGTCTCCGAACTTGACAAGCTTATGGTCGAATCGAGACGAATCCAACAAGCCCAAGATCGCCAAATTCTAAAGTCATTAAGACCTTCAAATATCTGACGAAAGGTTTATGATCAAAGGATTTAATATCGGCCGTTCATCCGAACCACTCCATATTTTCCCCTGATCTCTCATCTATTTACGGGCTAATGCCACTCCAGAAAACCTATAAATAGACCCCTCATTTCTCTTGACAGGGGACTGAAGCAAGAAGAAGAGGAGAAGAGAAGAATAAGAGGGAATAGACTCCTCCTCGACCACCGTCGGAGTTTCGCCCGAACTCCAAATGACGTTGGATTTTTGCCTGACTTCAACGGGACACCAGAATTCTGTCCAACTTCCATGAGACGCCAGAATTCTGCCCGACTTCCACATGACATTGAAATTCTACCCAAGTAACGATAGAGTTCCCCCCTGACGCCAAAACTCCGCCCAAGTGATACCGGAATTCTCCTCGACCACCAACAGACGTCGGAATTTTACCCGACGCCGGACCTTCACTCATCACCGTTTCTACCTGACGTCGGACTTCTACCGGTTATCGGACTTTCGCTGGACGTCTATCTGAAGATGAATTTCTTTTCATTATTGGACTTCTACCTGATACCTTCCTTCTGACCTTCGTCGTTAGAAAACAATCCTTCCGGCCTCCGTCGCCAGCCGATTACGGTCCTCCTAACTTACGTCGCCCGTCGACTATAGTCTTTCCAACCTCTGTCGCCCTCCTACTATGGTCCTTCTGACTTACGTCGCCCGTCAACTACAGTCTTTCCGACCTCCGTCGCCCGCCGACTATGGTCCTCCTGACTTACGTTGCCCGCCGACTACAGTCTTTCCGACCTCCATCGCCCGCCGACTTACGTCACCTACCGACTATAGTCCTTTCGACCTCCATCGCCAGTCAACTACGGTTCTCTTGACTTACGTCGCCCGCCGACTACAGTCTTTCCGACCTCCGTCGCCCACCGACTAGGTCCTCCTAACTTACATCGCCTGCCGATTATAGTTTTTTTGACCTCCGTCACCCACCAACTACGGTCTTTCTGACTTATGTTGCCAACAGACTACAGTATTTCCGACCTCCGTCATCAGACAACGGTCTTTATGACCTCCGTCGCCCGCTGACTACGATTCTTCTGACCTCTATCACCAGACTATGGTCCTCCCGACCAAACAAACACGTCAATAGTGACTCTTTCTATTCACATCATGTAATGTACTCTATAAAATATACATCAAGCTAAGGCCTTCTCCCAAGGAAGGGACTCATTTGTAATCGACTGCAAATACTAGTTGATTCATTCAAACTGGACCAAACCCCCATGGTTTTTCCTCCTTTTTAGGGGTTTCCACGTGGAAACTCTGGTGTCTCTTGTGAACGCTATACTTTCTCTATTATCTGCTTGTGTGTTGGATCTTCATGCAACGCCAAGACATTAAATTATATATTCCTCTATCGCCGTGAATACTCCAGGTCGAAACACTACTATTTTCTAATCAAATCTTTCTAGGTTTACTTTTAACTTTCTTAGCATAGATCGTCTAATACATCTATTCTCCTAACCTGGTCATGGGAAGGTCAGCTTTTTGTCTCCAAATCATCTATGATGACTCTCTCTATGTTTATATGCCACTGGAGCTATTCCATCCTTATTACTTATATACTCGTTTCACATTTTGCCTCTAAAAATGAACAGATTCATCCATCTGTGCATTGTCATCTCCGCAACTCTTAACTTAATTTTAAATAATGCTAATTATTTTTATATTTGTCAAACTTTAATCATTTTTTATTCATATAAATATATATTACTTGGGTTCGGACATACTTTAATTAGAAGGTACTTGTATCGTACAATTAACTCTATCGCACCGGTTAAGCAATTTTAAACGGCTGGATTGATTTTATCTATAATAAAAAAAAATTCTAATTAGGCATATGTTAAGCATTTAAGCCCTCACGCTGCTTTGCAGTCTTGGCATTATTATCGGCGGGCCCAGCGCCGGTGCCTTCCATTCGCTGTAAGTAATGCGGGCCGGGCTGGGCCGGGCAGGGCAAAGTCTCCGCGTATATATGGGGGGAATTAGGATTAATTCTATGCGAGCACTTATTTGAATGGCCGATAGAGCGTTTACTTGGCACGGATGGTTGTGGAGCTCTGACTTGTGTTTCGCATGCGGGATGATTTGGGTGGGGTGGGCCGGTTCTATTGGCACCAGCCTTTACACCCGCCGTGGGGACGCCACGGCACAAACGTAGGAACGAGCACGCGGGACCTACGTATGGAGAAGGTGCGGGTGGCGGGTTGACTGCGACGTCTCTTTTGTAGTTTTCCATTCTTTTTTCCTTTCGTTGAATTGGGTGGGAGTCCCCCGCCCGCCCACGGCCCACCATACACCATCCTATGTCACCAAAGCCAATTTTGCGATTGGTTTTTTTTTAATGCAATTATTTGTGCTATTAAACTGTATTTATTTGGTATTAGTTTTAATGACGCGAGTGAGAGATCGTTTGCGTGTTATATAAAGAGAATATTTGATCCTTTATTTATATAAGATTTGCAAATGTTTTGTTGGATTTTAGGGACTAAAACTTAAGATTATTTTATTAAAAAGATGATTTAAGAAGCAGTTAAAAAATAATCCCAAATGAAGCCTAAGTGGTTGCACGTATGAGGGGTGAGAAAATGTTTAAAAGTGATTATTAATTATGCTTCATAAACAAGAAATTCATAATATTTTTTTTAAAGAAAAAACAAAATTTATTCAATCAGTAAAAGACAAGTACATCATTGACCAGACATAAAAAAACCAAATACATGGAGAGATTACAATACGAGAGGGCAGTAGGAAAACAAAGCATCAAAGGCTAACGGGATCAGTAATTGACAAAGAGTATCAATCACCCTGAATCCAGGCACGAGCCATCCAGAGAAGTGACAGAGTAAAATACCACAAAAGAGCCAAAAAATCGTCAGCACCGATGAGAGCCAAATAAACACCCCAAGTGGTTGCCAACGAACCATGGATCCAAAGTGGTGAGCCCAAGCCACATCATCGCCCAAATAAAACAGATTGAAGCCAAATAGGTGGCAGCAGAAAAGAGACCATTAAAGGGAAACCAAAACAACACTATTTTTTGGATTTCCGCTTTCTACGTTTGCCAGTCTAAACATTATCATCACGCACAATATATTGTTGATCAAAACATTCCAATTCTTCAACCTCAGAAGAGGAAAGGGAGGAGCAGTCGAGCCAATCTATTTGCATCCTAACTTCCGAGCTGACACCCACATGGGAAATCAAAGCATAAGAATAAATTAAATTCATATGGACCTCAACATGATGGCCACATAATTGTAAAGGAGGCGTCACCAGGGTACAAACTAAAGGTTCCATTTTGCAATCAACCGTAGAACAATCCTGGCCCACAGGCGCTACAATTAAAGCCAAATCATAAGAGCTTAAAGGAGAAACAATATGAGCCGAACCGGATAGTTCCTGCTCAACTACCCTATTAACCTCATAGGTAACAATATTCTCCTCCATCAAATTATGCACTGCCATGAAGTAGCAACACTCCTAAGTGAAGGATCAGGAAGTAAAGCACTATCCGTTACATCATTAATATCACCCAAAAAAACTGAGTTCGAAGCAACAACACCATTCATAGGAACACCTACAGCAGGAGATAGAGCAACAAACCCAGCAGGCAAAAATGCCTCACAAACCGAAGGACCATTAACATGTAAATTAACCTCAGGAATAGGAGATAGGGTAACATGCCCATCAGGCAAAGAATCCTCACAAACCGAAGGAAAATTAACTTGAAAATTAACCTTGGGAACAGTAAAATTACCCGCAGAAACAATTAAAGGCTGCTCGGGAAGAACATCAACAGAGACCGCAGGAGGAGCGGGCTTAACAGCTAAATGAGGATGTAGAATTAGGCAACCAGCATTAGAATGACCCAATGCTTTGCAATGAGAACAATAAAGGGAAACTCTTCCATCTCCACTTGTTGGATATAACCAAACTTCTCAGAACCAAGCCACACTTGGTCCGAAAACTACTTAGTAATGTCTAACTTGACAATAATACGCGTGACCGATGGCCTAGACCTAGAAGAAGTGGCATTATTAGTACGCAACGAACGAACAAACAAAGAGCCAAGACCTTGAACCACACAAGGGGAGAAGAGGAGCAGATGCAAATTAGGGAAAGAAACCTATATAGGAATAACAGAAGACTCAACATTAATGTCAAATCAGGGTGACCACTTAAACAACTTCATATAGCAATTATTCAAAATTTAAGAACAAAGGCTAAAGAAGTCATTGTTCTCTACTTAAAAAAAGCTTGATGGTCGCTCTACTAGGGTTTTCCCCCAGCGCCTCCCTTTGTTTCGATGATGTCTGTTGTCTTAGGGAAGCTTTTCCTCTCTAGGTTTTCTTTTTGCCATCTTTATGGCGAATGTTCGCCTTCGAGACCCGGGTTTTCTAAATGGCTCTTCTTCTCCTCTTTCATTTAAGGAGGCTTTATCTGGGATTTCTTCCTCTTCTTTTTCTGATTTGTGTGTTTCTTCACACCGGGGTTTACCGGCGTTATTGATTTCTGAAGAAGAGATTTGTTCGCTTGCTGCCCCTTTCGAGTTTTCTTTGGTTGTGAAAGAGATTAGAGATCGGCGTAGAGAGAGATGGAGAACAGGGAAGACAGAGCAAGTAGAAAGGAAAATATGAAGTATATTATTAACCGTAAGGTATGTTACAAATGTATATATAAAAGCATATGGGTAACATCGTAAATACAAAAATGGGTAGAGGATAGCTTAAGTTAAACCTTCTGCTTACATTCTCCCTCAAATTGATCATTCTGCTACCGAATGATTAATTTGAAACGAAGATGATCAAAGCGTGTATTAGCGAATGGTTTAGTTAATATATCAGGTATTTGGTCTTGGGATGAGAGATGTTGTATGTGGATGCTTCCTGTCGAGATGTGTTGACGTATAAATTGGTAGTCAATTTCTATATATTTGGTGCGAGCATGGAAGACTGGGTTCTTGGCAACAGCTATAGCTGAGATGTTGTCGCAGTGAATGGTCGTGGGAGATGTTTGCTCCAAATGTAGTTCAGCTGCAAAGCGACGAAGCTAGAGTACTTCAGAAGTAGCTGCTGATAAGGCATGATACTCGGCTTCGGTGGAAGATTTAGCTACAGTGACTTGTTTCTTGATCGTCCATGATATGAGGTTCGGTCCCATAAATGTGTAGAAACCTGAGACTGATTTTCGGTCGGTAGTATCGGAAGCCCATTAAGCATCTATATAAGTCCGAAGAGTGGTATTGCTTGGAATGATGGGTAGACCGAAATGAATGGTGCCTTTGACATATCTCATAATTCTTTTGAGATTTTGGAAATCTCGGACAGTTGGATTCTGCATATGTTGGCAAGTCGTTCAAGATGTAAAGTACAATGTCTTCCGGATCGATCTTGGTTCCAGACGCAACGATATTGTCCACGATATTCTTGACCAAGTATTGTTGCATTGTAAGATTTTGCATCTGGATGTGATGTAGCTCGTTCTTGAGTTAAATAACTTGAGAACGACTCTATGGTTGTAAACGTCGTTCAAGAATTGTCCATACCTCTTGAGTGGTAGTAGAGGTTATGACATAAGGCAAGATTGCCGGCGAGATCATTGAGAATAGAGCTGAGATGAGGTTGCTATCAATTAGGCGCCAGCAGGCATGTTCAGGAGAGTTGGTATCAGACGGCAGTGAAGTTTTGTCGGTAAGATGATCGGCATATCCCTTTGCCGAGAGATGTTGAAAGATCTGAGTACGCCAAAGTGTGTAATTGTCGGTGGTGAGGGAATACGAGATCAAGTTCTTGATGTTCGAGATGATGAACTTGAGTTTCGTCGGAATGACAAGCTCTGTGGGCGATCCAGATAACATGGTGGAGGAGGGAGGGAGGGTTGAAGTCGATTCTTGATCCCCCATCCTGGCTTCTGATACCATGAAAGAGATTAGAGATCAGCACAGAGAGAGACAGAGAATAGGGAAGACAGAGCAAGAAGAAAGGAAAATATGAAGTATATTATTAACCGTAAGGTATGGTTACAAATGTATATATAGAAGCATATGGGTAACATCGTAAATACAAAAATGGGTAGAGGATAGCTTAAGTTAAACCATCTGCTTACACCGGTTTCCTAGTAATCGGCCTTCGATCGATGACATTCGAATTTTTTTAATTTGAAGTTTATAGGTGAGTGTTCGGTCACAGTTCTTAATCCCAGGAATGTATTGATTAATCTCGTGAACGACTTTGATTATTGTCAGATTTTCTCTCATAGATCTTATTTCATGAATAATTGTTATATGAAAATGGTGAAATGGTCCCCTATTTTGGATGTAGAGGTTGATTCTCCGATTGTTCCAATCTGGGTTTCGTTCCCTCACCTCAGACCCCATTTTTTCTCTCCTATGATCCTTTTTGGGTTGGGTTCTCTCTTTGGTCGCACGCTCAAATTGGACACATCTACTGCTTCAGATTCCCGTCCTTCGGTGGCTCGCATTCTAGTTGAATTAGATGTAACCAAAAAATTCCCTGATAAGATTTGGGTTGGTTCAGCGAAAACAGGTTATGTTCACACAGTTGTTTTTGATGATTTACCCCATTTCTGTTTGCATTGTAATTCATTAGGACATTTAAATGAAGTTTGCCGTATTTTGCATCCCATTCTTAATGTTCCTAAACCTGTGGCTGCTCCGTGCGCGATGTATGGATTGAATGTGATTGATGATGGCTCTAATGATGCTATTAACCTGTCCGCCATTCTAGTTCCCCAATCTGTTGAAAATGTGCGTTTTCTGACAGAGAATGCTATGCCGGGTAGTGATGTCGGTAGTCCTATCGATGCTGCTACTGTTTTGTCCCCTGATGCCATACCTTTTGTTCCACCGGTTATTGAATTGGGTTTTCTGGTTCCTAATTTTGCTACCCTTTTAACTCTTAAGTCGATGAATGGTTTAAATTCAATTGATGAGGTTGCTGCAGATGTGTCCACTGTGAAACTTTGTGAGGATGTTGTAGTTGGAGTTTTACCTTCTATGTTGTTCCCCATTTCAGTTTACACTGTAATTCGTTAGGACACTTAAAGGATGTTTGCCCATTCTTAATGTTTCTAAACCTGTGGCTGCTCCATGTGCGATGTCTGGATTGAATGTGATTGATGATGGCTCTAATGATGCTCTTAACCCGTCCGCCATTCTAGTTCCCCAATATGTTGAAAATGTGGTATTTCTGACTGAGAATATTGTGTCGGGTGGTGATGTCGATAGTCCTGTCGATGCTGCTACTGTTTTGTCCCTTGATGCCTTACCATTTGTTCCACCGGTTATTGAATTGGGTTCTCTGGTTCCTAATTCTGCTACCCTTTTGCCTCTTAAGTCGATGAATGGTTTAAATCCAATTGATGAGGCTATTTCATATGTGTCCTCTGTGAAACTTTATTAGGATGTTGTAGTCGGGGTTTTACCTTCTATGTTATCCCCTCGGGCTTGTAATAGTGATGATGGTCATCTTAGTTGTGCTTTAAACTCTGGTCCCATGTTTTCGGTGGTGTCTGCCCCTGGAGTTTTGGCTGGTAATTCAAAGACTCTCGAGGTTATGGAAGGCCCGATTGGGTCTGGTCATGCTAGTGCTATTTTGGGTGGGGATGTGTGAGGGTTATGCTATTTCGATCTCTAAGTCTTGTGCCCCCTCCATTTCATCCCCTGGTTTGAATGTCGGTTTAGTTCATAATTCATTTGTGGATGTGACAGTTAATTGAATTGACCCTCAAGCCTTGTTGTATCATGTGGGGGACAATTCTGGGTTGGATGTGTGAGTATATCTTGATTGGCTTCATTGTTCGTCTGATTATGATTCTGTTTCCTCTTCAGAATCTTTTGGGGTTGATGATCCTGGGAATTCATTTGCTCTGTTGCGTGACACAATAGTTGTTTATGTTGCATCTCGTGGAAGGGCTCGTGGGAGGGGCAGACGTGGAAGGTGATGGGTGGTGCTGGTGTTTGCCTTCTCATGGTTTATTTGTTGGTTGCCTTCTGCTTGGCAGTTCCTGATACATTGTGCTTGTCTTTTGGAGTTCTCCGATTTATATTTTCTATTGGCCGGACAATGATGTGGCTAGGGCTCGTTTCTCTGTGGGCTTGGCTCATGGCAACCTTTGGTGGAGATCTTTTGCTCGGTTAGGTTGGCTGCTTCGCGTTGTCTCTTTACCAAATTGGACGGTCTGAGCTTGCCTTATGGGAAGTTGGTAGTCTCGGCCAAATTTTGAGCCCTCGGGATTGGATTTCCCTTGTATTTTCCTTTGCTTTCTTGGATTTCCCTTGGCTTCCCTCGGGATTTATATATATATATATAACAATTATTCACGAAATAAGAGTGATGAGAAAAAAAAACCCCTACAGTAGTCTAGGTCGTTCATAAGCTTAATCAAAATGTTCTTAGAGTTAAGCACAGTAAGATAAAATTCACCATTTAACTTAAGCTGAAAAAAAAAATTGTGAATCAAGTCAAGCGACGGACGCCGACTAGTAAACTTCCCAACCAACGTAAATTCAAACGGAGCAGCCAAGGCCAACATCTCAGCATAAAAAATCCAAAGAGAAGGAAGGCCATTGCAAGAGGTGATTTTGAGATCAAGAAATTATGGCGAGGAAGAAGACCCAGCCAGAGCCTCCCATAAAGAGCATGTTTTGGCCTTTCCGTTCAGAAAATCAGGGTCAATGACCCGATTAACAGCCATAACCAACAGGAAAATGAACGAGGGAGAGAAAATGAAAGTAACTCAAGAGAAATTAGGAAGGGAATACCCATGAGGCGGCCACGGAGCGAAGAGGAAGAGGAAGATGGAAAACCCTAGCCACGGAACGAGTCATTTTTATATCATAAGAAATTCATAATGTGATTATTGCATAACTTGGAATTAAGGTTAGTTTATTTATGTTTAAATGGATTCAAACCTTTATTAAATAAATGTGATGATTCTAAGACCACTTCATGAAATTTAAAGCCATTTAGAGTAAAGATAAGTTTTGTAGAATTTCTTAAGTTCACTAAGCTTAGGGTTCAAATCATTTTATAAAGAGTGAATCTTAGTCAAATAGGTTTGAATCATTTTTTTTCATCTAGCTCTAATGATAAAATAAACAAACTACCTAAATTTCATATCATTTTAGCCTATGTATTAATATTTCTGAATTCTCAAAATTACATGTCAACTAATAACAAAGAAATTTGAAATTTCAAAAAGGGCGGAGGTGGTTTCAATCTCCTATGAGAAAAATCAGAAATTTGTATATAATACCCTTAAGTTTCATGATATTTTTATTTAAACTAGGAGTCTATCATATATGTTTAATTTTTTAAATAAAAAAAATAAAAATTGAATAGCATATATTTTACATCTAAATATCGAGGTAACTTAGTTCAAGAACTTAGCAAATTCAATCTCAAGCCAAAAGAAACTCATCAATATACATAAGAATACACCTCAAGAAGGTCGTGACTATAAACTACAAACTAATCTCAATTTGATGAGTACGACCTATTAGTAAGCCCTACTATCTACTATTTATAAAATGATCACTCAATGAAGAATAACTTTACAAAATAGAGTATAATACTATAATCGAACATTCAATTTATTCGACTATCAATGCTCGCTGAGCCAACAACTTCTTTAAAACTCAGGGATGAGGGCAATTTATATAATTCTTTAATCAATATATTAAAATATTAGAGTTTCTTAATTTTTAATTTCTCTCTCTATTTTGCCCTTTTTGACATAATATTTTTTAATATAATTGAGTGATATATATATATATATATATATATATATGCCGTCAAATATCTTTTCGGGTGATAGCGGGTAGATTTCCCGTTTTAAAAAATAAAATAAAAAAGTAGCTCTGGAAAAATGGCTTAGCTATTTTATAAAAAGTTGTTTTTTATCATAAAATTTTATGAAAAACTGTGATAAAATAATAAGAAAGTAATAGTGAAATAAAATTATTATTGATATATGAAAAATAAAGCTGTGAGAAGACTACTCCAAATTGACTCTTAACCCGATCTAAACTCTAATAATTGGTTTAAGGTAATACTTGGAAAATAAATTATGTGAAGATATGTTAGTTTAAATTATATTAAAATGAGTTTAAAAGTAATTAGATATATATTGATATTAATATTGTATATAAAATATTTTTATTATTATTATGTGTCAGAATGTATTTATTATGTCTTAAACTTTGGAGAAAATATTTTGGTACACGCAGAAAAAGTTGTAGGACTCTAGAGATTTTTTATGTACAAATTTTAGAAAAGGGAAAAATCACTGGGCCTAGCTAGTTGTAAAATTTTACTATATAATAGGAGATACAAAAATCTTCTCTTCCTTACAATTGAAAAAGATAGGGTTAAGTTGAGAATAATTGACTGATTCTCATTTTAAGGATTATAAAATTCAAATGTCCACAAGCAGATAGTTAAAACCCAATAATAAGACTAGATCTTGACGAGAGTATGAGATGGTAGCATCTATTGACGGTGGTGGTGATCAGTGATGACGAATTTGCATAATGCTTGAGACTGCAGTAAAATAGAACAGTAACTTATACTCCATTTTCATTTTTATCATTTGCTAGCAATAATAAATGATCGTCATTAATTCATTTATTATTTTCCCAACTTGTCTTTCAATGGATCAAGTGAATTGATGAATTAAATATATACTCTTACATTCCCTTATAAGTATTTCACAAGTATCTAGCCGGATCGAATAGAAGAATTTTGACATATAGGTTCTAGTGACAATAGCTCGGTCAAAGCACTTACCTCACTCTCCACGAGCACTCACCAATTGAGGGACATGACTCAATCAAGTCGGTCAAGTCAAAGAATCTTCTCTTACATAAGCTACAAGGAATTCATATAAATTCAATCAGGCTTTTAAAGGACTCTTCTCCTCAAAGGATATCGGCCTCCCAAAGCTACTCGGCCTTGCTCAGATCAATAAGATGTCGCTAATAATCCAACATGACTAAAGGGTAGAAGTGTCTTAAGAGATGAAGAGTATGATCCTCTAATCTCAATATCATCACTCAGCTCGGGCATATCATAACTCGAAAGGATTCACTTTTCGCACATAATGACCTAAAAATTGCCACTAGAGACTCACTACCACACCTATAGTACTAGCCATACCAACTTGATTATAAAGACCTACCCAAGGGACTTTGGCCTTGAAAATGAGGACTACGACAGAAATGAAGAACCATGTGGATACCTATCAAGCAACAACATGTGTCCTAGATCACAATTAATGATGTACTTTTTATCTTTTTTGGTGCTTTCTATGTAGCCCACATATCCCTATAAATAAAGGGGATATATATATATTTATCATTATTGATCAACTAGAGCATACTTGACACCATGATTTTCTTAGCTTTTCTCTCAAATCTTCTTAATCCTTTCTTTTCTTTTTTCATACTCCAATTTCTCATGTGCTCATCTAATACATGTAATGTTCTACAAACAAATTTGAATCTAATAATTTAGACATTTATGATAGTGTATCTGTTTTGTGTAGCGATGTCTTTTGAAGTGAACATATTCAATAGAATATAGCAAGATGTCAATAAACTTAAATATTCTAGATCACTATAATAGTATACGAATGTTTTTACCTCAAAGAATTTCTTGTTTTTTGCAAGGATTTTCTAAATGGAACCGGAGCCTAAGTTTCATAATGGAATCAATTTTAGGACCAATCCAACTTTGATTTTACCTATTTTATAGTCGAACTAAACATTCCAATTTGACCAATCTAATGATATTAAATATGATCCAATTTGAGTTTGAATGAGCTTGATCAAGTATTTAAAGCACAAAAGGAAATTTAAAGCACAATAGGAAACTTAGGCATGCTAATTGAAAGACCAAATAATGTCCAAATCTTGTATGCTTAGTCTAATTCTAACTTTATTAATGGACTTAAATGTTGAAAGAATGACCTATGATGGGATCGAGATTCAATATAAGTTGTCTGATGAAGTGTTTCATATTTTATTATATTAATGGATCATGTATCTATAAATATGCTCGCACTCTTTATATGAATGTGACTTTAGACACTTGGCTTGAGATAGAGGTGTCAATATTTGACCCGACCCGAAAATTTCGGGTTCGGGTCAACCCGAACCCAAACCGGGTCGGGTTCGGGTTGGGGATTTCGACCCGTTTGTAAAACCGGGTCGGGTTCGGGTTGACCCGAAAACCCGAAATCGACCCGGTCTGACCCGTTTTTTACTAATTTAGGAGGATTTTAAAGAAATTTTATGAAATAAATAAATGATATTTCAAAAATTGATAAACATTGTTGCCCAAATTAAATTAATCTTGATTTATTTTAAATTAATTGAAGTAAATCTTATCTTAATTTGATTTAGATTTAAATAAATTGAATTATATAAAAAAATTAATAAAATATACCCGAAACGGGTCGGGTTCGGGTTCAGAAAACCGACCCGTTTGCAAAAACGGGTCGGGTTCGGTCGGGTTGAACAGTGTCGGGTCAATTTCAGGTTGGACCCGAACCCGACCCGTGACCCGTTTTTGACACCCTAGCTTGAGATTCAAAATATCACAAAGGTTTAAAGAATCTTGAAGCTACACCCTATTGGGTATGTATAATCACACAACGAACACAAACAAGAAAAATAAAATATAGTAAAAAGAATGAACATAAGAATCTAACAAGAGAAAACTTGAAACCATAAAAAAAAAAATTTTATTGAACTACACCATGAAGACAAAAGCTCCGCTATAGAGATTACAATGGCTTCAATGCCAATGTTGGTGTTTAGTATAATCAATATTAACAACAAGCATTAATATTAAGCTAAAAGTTAAACTCCATAAATTAAAGCATTTTATTCATCATCATCTCTAATACCAACTATATCAAATTTTTACTTCGTAATTTGGGAGAAATTTTGATATTCAAAAGGAGGTAAATTTTTTTTCAAACTACAACAAATCAAATCAGCTTCAAAAGGAAGACAAAAGCTCTGCTATAGAGATTAAAATTTTTAAGTGTAGATCATAACTTTTTTCTATAGGGCAGTTCAATACTCATAATAGAGCAAGCATCAAAACGTACAAATGGAGAATATTTTCGCCTTTACAAGAAATCATCCAGCAAGCCTCTTTTAGAAGATAGAGCCAACATAAGCTAAAACTTCAATGATTTTTCAAGAAAGAAAATACATACAAAAATGTAAATCAGCACCTCTTAATGAGGTGCATCTCAAAGGAAACACTCCCACTAGATAAAATAATAGAAAACTATGTTAATAAGCATTAAAAAAGTCGTCCCAAACGAAGCCTTAGAGACCTAAATTTTTTTTTTTTTGATATTATGAACTCAATTTTAATTCTTTCAGAATTAACCGAGCCTCTATAATATGTTAAGTAAATTTGAAAAATTCATAACGAAGTTTTTGTTGTTGTTGCAATTTCCACTTTAATCTACATGCGAATTTCATAACTTTGCTTCCAATCCATTATATAACCCACCCTTCAATCAAACTGTGATAATCATTTGTGATGGTAGTCCAAACAAGCTCTCAAATCAATCCTATTGATCACACTGAATGCAAGAGTAGTGTCTGATCAAAATCTAAATAATATGATTTTTATCATGTTAACTCTTATTTAAAATATATTCCAACCTTTTTACTTCCTTAACCTAAATCATAAGTACACTTCTCAAATCAACCTTTTATTTTTTATTGGCCGGGCGGCAATGATGTGGCTGAGGCTCGTTTCTCAGTTGGCATGTTTCATGGCAACCTTTGGTTGAGATCCTCTGCTCGGTTGGGGTGGCTGCTCGTTTGTCTCTTCACCAAATCTGACGATCTGAGCGTGATTTTTTGGGAAGCTGGTAGTCTCGGCCGAGTACTGAGCCCACGGAATTGGATTGCCCATATATTTTCTTTTATTTCCTAGGCTTCTGGTTTTTTTGCTCTTGTACTTTTATTTCTTTGCTCTTGTACTCTTTTTTAGCATTAATATAAGTTTTTATTTTTGAAAATATAAAAAAGTACATTTGGCTTTTTCACAATTTAAATACATAAATCATATAAATATTATAAAATTTCCATTTAACACAACTCCCATGCATGTTTTGCATTTACATCATATTCTATCAATATATAAGTTAAATTAAGGATGCCATAAAAAAATTATTATTTTATTTATTTACAAAAGAAGTCAAATTCTTATGTAATAAAGCCTCCCGTGCATCTCAGCCTTGGTAACCTAAAAAATCACACCCTTGCTCTAATTTATGTGCTAGAATTTCAACTTTGTAATGATCTCACACAACAATAATGCTGCAACTATTCATCAATATCAGGTGAAGCAACATAATAATTATCATTTCATTAATCTTCTTCTATTTTACAATAAGAAGTTCCAATATCAACCAGGAGAGCAAACATCTAAGGATGTCATCAACTATTTTTTTTCCTAGGGAACATAAACATTTGATTAGATACATGCTTATATAATTTTTTTGGGTGGAGTTGTTGAATAATTTGCATTATATTTATATAGATATTACAAGTCCAAATATTTAAAATTTTGTGGTGAAAGCTTCCACTAACTATTTAAAAGTCTTAAATTATTTATATAAATTGATTGAAATAAAATAATCGAGAAATATCATCGAAGGTCTTAACAAATCCTATAATTGTTGTCTTAGGCTTTATTCGGGGCAGCTTAAGCTTTTTTGTTTTTATTTTTCAAAGCTCCTTTCTCAGCCACAGCTTCAAAAATGCTTTTCCAAAAACAATTTTTGAAGACAAAAATTTAAAATAACGGTGAAAAAGTTATCTTTCAAATACATGTTATTTTTATTAACTAATTTTCTTATTATAAAAGCAATCGAAAAGTTTTTTCAAATAAAACTTTAAATCTCAAAAGTACTATTATTAAGAGGTGATTTTTTTCATAATTATAGTTAATATTTTCATCTATCAGCCTAAATTTCATTAAAAAATAATAATTAAAGGATAAAACAATGTTTAAGAAAGTATAACTTAAATAAGAGTAATATTTTTTGTATTTTTTTATTAGTTTGTAATCTTAAGCAATGCATGACACAATTTCTTATAAATTAATACAATTATTGAAGCAATATATTACTAAATAATCAACTTCTTCAGCTTGATGTAATAACTTCAACTTGCTAAACAAATAGTCAAAATTATCTTATGGTGACTGCAAAAAAAGAAATTATGTTAGGCAATTTTAGAAGATATTGTACTTTAAAGGCCCTAATACATACAATATATTTATTAATGGCAAACCTTAGAAGATAATGATGATTATTATTATTATTTTTCTTAAAGATAGAAATTTATTTCATAATAAGTTAAGTAATTTATGTATCAAGAAAGTTATAAATTTAGCTTATTGGTGCATGCCACCTATCTTGTTTAGTTAGTTTAAATCTACATACTCTCTGTGATATTTAATTAATTAGTGCTAAACAGTAAAAGAATAACTACAAATTAGATATAGTTAACAGGGTTGGTTGTATAATTAAATAAAAAACTTGGGCTGTATAATTAATATTTTTTCCTTCTCAATCCCAACCTAGCTAGGGATAGTTGTCATGAAAAGACTTTCAAATTTAGCACTTTTAGGAATTTTGAGCTGTTTTATTTGGAGTTTATATGGAGAGATAGTAATTGTTTTGTTTGACCTATTATTTATAAATATGTAATTATGCCTTTGTTTGATTTTCTGACTTATTGCTGCTGTATTCTCTGCCTTCAATGAATAGTTTAAGCTGGGCAACTGGGTGGCGATGCTGAGTCCGGCTAGCTTCACGGCCTTATTTTCTTTCTCTAATTTTTTGTTTGACTTTCATTTTTAGGGGCATTATGTCGCTTGTTGTGGTATGGTGAGGTTTGTATTTTCGTCTTCTAACCTTTTTTTGTCTTTGTTTGTATTTCCCTTTTCTTTTTTTGGCAATAAAATTTTGACCTTAATTAGGTTAAAAAAACAAAAAAGTATTTTAGGATGCCCAATAAGAGTGTGGTTGACCAAATATTTGGGGAATGATTAGTATTAGTTAAAAAAAAAAGGAGATAGAGCTTATGATGTTAAGAAAATTTGATGAAAAGTGTAAGAGAATTGCACAAAAAAATAATAAGAAATTTATTATAATAAGAAAAAGTCAAATTTTATTTTATAAGGAAATAGAAATTTTAGTAATAAAATGATCTCTAAATCTTGCATGTTTACAGTTAAATCAATCATCTCGACAAGAATAATAAAAAAGCATATGATAGTTAATTTCAACACTAACAAGGCACTCAAACATTAAAAAAAAATTGTAATTAAAATAAAAAGGGTGTTTAATAGAGTGTTACATTTTGGCTAGATTTTCCTAAATTCTATTAAAAAACTATAAATATACCCCCATGCATCATATGACAAGATACTGGAGCATAGTCTTTGACCTGAAATCAAAGAGAACTCCACTATCAGACCAAAAAAAAGAACTGTAATTAAAATAAAAAGGGTGTTTAATAGAGTGTTACATTTTGGCTAGATTTTTCTAAACTCTATTAAAAAACTATAAATATACCCCCATGCTTCATATGACAAGATACTGGAGCATAGTCTTTGACCTGAAATCAAAGAGAACTCCACTATCAGACCACTACCATTAACGTTCGGCCATCATATGTGTACCAGCAGCTAGGGGTGTCAATTTCGGGTCACGAGTCAGGTTCGGGTCGAACCTGGAACTGACCTAGGTTCAAACGGGTCGACCCTAACCCGACTAGGGTAGATAAACGTGTCGGAAATTCGAACCCGGTCCCGACCCGGCTGGTTGTAGGGTTGACCCGACTCGGACGCGGGCGTGAACGCGAGCGGGTGGGTGCGAGAGCGGGCGCGCAGGCGAGCACGAGCGGATGCGCGGGCGAGCACTAGCGGACACGAGGGCGAGCACGTGGGCGGCAGTGGGTGGCCGGGGGCAGCTCGGGTAGCAGCGGGGCGCGCGTGCATGAGCAGCTGGCAGGCGGGCGTGGGGACCGTTCATGGGACAGTTCAGGAAGCGCGCGCAGGCAGCAGCTGGCAGGTCAGGCAGCAGCTGTCAGGTCGGGCAGCTCAAGTTAAACGGGTTGGTGGGTTGATCCGGCAACCCGTCAGGTCAACCTGAACCCCACCCATTTTTCAAACGGGTCGAATCCGAGAACCCGATCCTTTTTGAAATCGGTCGTGTCGGGTCCAACCCGCATTTTCCGGGTCAGTACCGGATCGAATTTTCATGTCGTGTCAAATATTGACACCCCTACCAGCAGCCTTGTTCAACTATCACAGACGTACTACCATTTGAAGTCATAATTCTGATGCATTTTTTCTCTCTAGTTCAATTGCATTTATCTTTTCTCTACCATACTTGTGTTGGCTAAGCACAATAGAGTAGCGTATATTCACATGACTTTTGTTAAGATGAATTGATATTGAAATAATTTCTCGATAGTCTCTACATATCAATACATGAGTTCTCCAACGACTAGGTGTTATAAATGAGTCAAGTATCTAGCTATCTAATCGAGTAAAGCTTGTTTTGTTTTTACTGAACTCGAACTCAACTGCGAGCTCATTTACTAAGCTATAGCTATCGCTCTAGCGCCTCTACCCGTTTTATTTTTCCCGCACGGGAAGGAATCAAGCACCGGACATCCCGTCGCGTCGTCGCCTGGCAAGCCATCCGCATCATCGAGGGATTGGACCATGTTAGGCCAGCCATCTCTACACGGCCCGCTGCGCGCCAACACCGATGCCAATCCCGCACGCACACATGTACCAATGTCAATCCAGCTGCGCACCTGCCAACCTAGCCTCGCGGTCTTGCCTACTACCGGTCGAGACCTACTCCGCTGAGCCCCAAATGGCACATCAGCGAACCCACGCGTGATTTTTTTGCTCGTGGGTCTGGTCGGGTCAACCCGGTAACCCGTACGGGTCGGGTCTGGGTTGACAAACCTAACCCGTTTGCAAAACTGGATCGGGTTATTGTCAACCAGTTAAAACCGGGTCAAGTCGGAGTTCGACTCGAACCTGACCCGTTGATTCCGAATTGACACCCCTAATGGCGCCTTTATGCTATGCCCTAGATCATCGACCTCTTCAACTAGTCCCTTTCTGCTACTAATTACTGCTCTCAATGCCCATCATTTACATCCACAGCTAGATTTTTTTTATTTTTTATTTGGCTATATCACATAGTCTTCTTTGTACATATTCTAAAAGTTAAAAAAGATTATACAAAGATTAGTATACTTCTGGGTTTATTTTTTTAATTGTATCTCCCCCAAATTGAATTAGTTTGAGTAGACTATTCGTGGTGCTATGAGAAACTTTTGTTTTTCTTTTGAAAATAGTATTTGGATTTCAGAAGTAAACCATTCATTTGTCCTGCGCTTGAGACCCAGCAAATGTCCTGTACCTATTATGATCAGTTAATTTGATAAGGACAATGGTGAGGAAATTCAACAGGGACAAAAGTCTTTCTATCATCTTAAGCAAATGCATATTTTTATCAAATGTCTTGTCCTAATCTAGCAATCTGTAAAAAAATAAGATGGCTTAGGCTTTATTGGGTCCAGTTTTATTTATTGATTTTTAAAATAATTTTTAAATACAATTTTTTTTTAAAGTTATTAAAAAGTAGTTGTTCAAATTATCAATAAACGAAACCTAATTTTTGTTACTAAAAAACTGCTTTAAGAAAACAGTCAATAAAGTTCATCAATAGATTAGTTTCATGAAAATTGTGAGAAGCCATGTTGGTAGGTGGCATGAACTTCAAATGGTAAAGTTTTGTTATAGCTTGTATAGGCTTTTTTAGTTTCTCCTAGAATTTTAAAATCATTAAATTAATTTTAAAATAAATATATATATAGAGAAATTACTAAAATTTATGTTTAATTATCTCAAAATAAATTTTAATGATATATATATATATATATAACTAAAAATTTAATGTACTATTTTGTTTAGATTCGCTAGCATTTTATAACCATTATGGTTGTGTTATTTGTTTGTGGAATAAAATAACTTCTTAATTATAGTGGCGCAGAAAACAGATTTCTCCATTGTAGAATACTTTATGAAAGTAAGTGAGGAAAGCATAGCTCAAACTGCAAATATAAAATAATTATTGTCTAAAAAACAAAACAGCTAAAAAGAATGTCCCTAAAATAGACCCCATAATCACTAAAATTGACATCCATTTTCTCCTATTATTAGTAATTATAGGATTACAACTTCTAGCGAAAGTAGTATGAATAATAAACATAATAGCCATGCATCCATTCGAGGGATTACAGTGGTCATATTTGAATCTTTGAATAGTGGGAAGAAGCTCTTCTCTTTGAGCTTTTAAGGAGATCGAAGAGGAGAGGGACGAGATTAGAAAATTGAAATGGATTCTATGGTATTTAAGCTTCTGGCTCCAAAAATCATATCTAATTACAAGCTATTAGTGTCTATTTAAAGGACACTAAAGGTAGCATAAAGATGCTACACAAGAACGTAAAAAAGCAACTAAGAACCAAAACAGCTAGTCGCAGCTCGATCCACATTAGAATTATTTCCAAGTGAAGCAAATTTCTTTGCAAGAGATCTAAAAAATGAAAAAATTAAGTACTCCCAACAATTCCGGACTAGTTGAGTTTCTTTAGTAAATGAAATAACACAGATTGGGCTCGGGATTCGACGGGCAATGCCAACTTAATGAAATCAATGCAGAAATTTTGGATTTCAGCAAATTTATAAGTTGAGCTGGAGTGTCATGGCAATGACACAGACATTACATAAGCATGACCGATCTGTGTTAAATGAGCTCGAATCAAATTTGTTTGAAACCACAACTAAAAATTTTCATAGTCAGTGTAATTTAAAGATCAAAAAGGTCTCTGAATTACTTATTATTCAAAATGAACAGCCCTTAAATGCAGTGATCTAAGGAGTCACAGATTCACTACAAATCAAAATGAACAAGTGTGTATATTCAAAGGAATTGACACAAGCATGTATAATGGAGAATTTTAAGTTTGAATAAATTTATTAAAATGGTGCATATAAAAGCTATAAATAATTCATCATCTTATTACATGCAAAGACCTTGATTTTAAAGTTGAGAGAGACTTTGAAATTTGAAGAGAAGTGCCTTGTAAAAATAAGGAAGTTGGCGACCAGTGCCAAAACCTTGCGCCCGGATAATCATTATTCGTCCAGCTGTCATATACCTGCACTACTATTATCTGATCGTCAACATAACCATCAACATCATCTAACAACATTATGAAACATCCTTTGTTTGACTATCCCACAAGTCTCCATCATTTCTCATAATAATCTCCACTATTACCAAAGGAGATTAAGCTAGTTTTCAGCAATTTATAATAAATGCCTCCTCTAATTTAGGGAGAGCTAATCGATGAAAGCCTCACCTCGAAACAAAGATGACTATTTCAAGTAGGAAATGCCTCATGATTTTTTTTTCCATGCGAATTTTCTACATTAGGAAATTTCGATTATCTCTTATAACCTTCTATATATTTATGTGTGATAAATCTTCATAAAAAATTTAAAATTGACTCGTCACACAAAATCAATTTATGCTCGTTCTGGAACATTCTCGCGAACAGTAGAAGAATGATATAAAGTATTAGACCCTAATTTCCGACTAACTTAACGAAATCAGCAACAACTTTAAAGAGACTAGTGCAGATACTTCATAAAGAGACCTCCAAATAATTTTATGCTTGAAAACCTAAAAAATGATAATAATTATACCAAGTGACAGCTCACCGGATACTACTAATGACCTATCTATAAGATATGGTGTTATACACCTAGAGAAACCCTCTAGGAAGGCTGTTAGGCTCAAATGATACCAAAAATACATTGTATATGAGTACATATATGACATGACAATTGTTCTTAAGATGAACATTGACATGTGTTTTAGTTAGTATTGACCGGTAGTCGGCATCGGTGATTGAATGATAGATAGTCGGCGAGAGACGGTGGTTGGAAAGGACGATAACTTGGGCAGGAAACTGGTGATTCCGGAGAAGATCTGGTGCATCGATAGCATCCAGGGATGAGTTTGAAATTGTCAAAAGACGGGCAGAAAGCTTGAACTGACAATGATGGGGGGGGGGGTTAGGAAGAAACTTCGATGTGAGTAGCAATTAGATGGAGAGATGCAAGAGGAGTTCTTAAGTGCTGAAATATAGGAATTTCCATGGTATCAATTTTAACTTTTGAAAGCCTCAGACTCTGTTTGATCGAGATTCATGCCCCAATCAAATGCAATTTTTGACGATGTATCAACATCTGATTAGACACAAATCTCGAGACATAATTAAATTGGAAACTTTGAAATTTATATTTGGGAACCCTCTAAACTCCAATCTAGCAAACTTATAGTCAAACTTAAACGTCTACAAGACGTAAACCCAAGGACACCAAATCAATCAAATCTGAAATCGAATGGGCTCAAATCAAGGGCTTAAAAATATTTTTAAGCTTCACGAGCATTAATTGGATCACGCAAATGATCTATAAAATTAGACATGGTTATAGTTGTATCGAGTGGCTCGACGAGAAGAAATCCAAGAGCCTAAGATCCTCAATTCTAACATTCAGCATAGTACTTAAATAATGAATAAACACTTACATGATCAAAAATAATTAATATGAAGTCATACGATGAATTGTTTGGGATACCAGTTCAAATTATCAAAAATGCTTATACCCCAGAAACCTATAAATAAATGGCCCATTCTTCACATTGAGCGGAGAAAGAATAGAATAAGCTTTTTTTGTTATTTCCAACCATTAACGCCGAGGAGCTCTGCCATTAATCATCATTATCTTTCACCTATTTCAGGATTTAAATCTGTTATGGATATAGTTGTTCGCCTATAAACACATGTTTTCTAATAATCCCTAGTAAAAAAATGAAGTTCATGAGTTGGAATATAGATTATCCCTCTGTAGACATTTTATTTATGTAATATTCTACCAGAAAAATTAGATGTTTTTTTTATCCTCATCTTTTTTCCAGCAGTGAAAGAAGGAGTATTCTCTTGTATACACTAATAGTGGTTTTTAAGTAGGCCAAGCCTCATAATAAATTTCCTATTTGGATTTCCATGTAAAGAAATTTAAGATATACTAATTTATATGTACATGCTAAATTTTTGTACATGTGCAGACGTAGAACACACAATCTACCGACTCATATTTTCAGCACGTAGCAACAACTAAACTCCTCTTTCTATCTGTTCCCAAATTCTTGGCCAGCAACAATATAATACAATTATTTTTATAGTATAATATCTTCATGAATCTTTTATTTTGATTATTTTTTATAAAATTTTTATAACAATTCTAAGAATTTCTATCTAAATTGTACTAATTTTAAAACAAAATAAATGGTCCCATTAATAACTTAGAGAAATTGTATTACTTAATTATTACTTATAATTTAATCAAAGAATAACGAAAACATTATAAAGAGGATTTATTTTTTCCATGCACTGTCAAACAAATTTAATTTTTTCTCAGAGCTCAGTAGATAT
>NW_021319483.1:1637019-1647701 GCF_001605985.2 Dendrobium catenatum | reverse complement strand
AACTTGGATCGTACGGTACGAAATAAAATCGTACAGTACGATCTCCAGAGAAGAATTTTAATTACATTTTGCAGTTAAAAAAAAATCTCCCCCTGTGTGTGTGCATGGTTGCTCTTACTCTTACGCATTTTGTGGCCAGACTCAATAAAGTAAAAAATACAATAAATGGAAAATACAATGTTTGACTCATACTCCTAATCTACCCGGTCTTGAGTCTTCCTTTCTTCCTGAGTCACTTGTGATCTTCCTGAAATATATATATATATATAAGGACAATACAAGCAAAAGCCGAAAATCAAAATACAACAAAGAAGGAACACAAAAGCTAAAGCAATAAAATAAGGAAAGACAATCAAGAAAGAAATAACAAGAGCCAAAAGCGGACTCAGGGCAGCCTCCATTGGTGACAAAACCCAGTAGCCAGACAAGGGTCATCCATTGGTGACAAAACCCAGAAGAAACCACATCCTCAGCCAAGGCAACCACCAAGCAGAAGGCTTACCACCAAGGTTGCCAACAAGACAAGGCCAGAAAGGTGATAACCAGGGAGCTGCCTTATCATCGTCCAGAGCATCAGTAAAACCCACGTCAACAAAAGCGAAAGAGCAGTCCAATTGCTATTTCTTCTTAGATTTACTTTTACGTTTTTTGCCTCCACCAATAAGAATAAACTCATCCTCCACATTATCACACAATACATCCCCCTCAACCCCAACAGAAGAGGAGACGTCCTAATCCATATCCAACCAATCAGTTTGAACCAAAACAAAGTTATTCGATGATCAGGCCATATGGGCTTTCAAATATGAGTTAGACATAACATAAATAGGAATATCAACAAACTCCACGTTTCTCTGGGCAAGATTCACAATAGGAGAAAATTCTTGCACAACAGAAGTAAACAAAACCTCACTAGATTGGCCACTACTA
Organism: Dendrobium catenatum; assembly: GCF_001605985.2. Classification (NCBI taxonomy): domain Eukaryota; kingdom Viridiplantae; phylum Streptophyta; class Magnoliopsida; order Asparagales; family Orchidaceae; genus Dendrobium; species Dendrobium catenatum. The sequence continues at coordinate 1,646,771 of NW_021319483.1, read as the reverse complement.
TACCCTCAGAACCCAACACAAACCGATCAACAGGCATCACAGGAGACAAAATAGAGGTTAATAGCCATGACACCAAGAGACACTTCATTACCAACAATAACAGCATGACTAACAGCCTACCCAACCACAGCCTCAGCACAAAAAGCACAAATGGAATTCTTGGTACCCCTTAAGAACCAAAGTATCATTAGAAACCCCAACATTCACTGCCTTAGATGGTCTACCCAAAGGAACAGTAGCAACCAGCTCCAAGGCAGCAGAGTCAAAATTCCCAACATCATCCTTACCACCATCATCAATACAATTCACCATACAATTGTTCAAGGTCAACTTAGCTTCCTCTCCAACAGCATTCAGCACGATCATAGGGGAGCCAACATCCCCATCAGTTAAACCCACCACATTTCCATCATCACAATCATTCACTGGATGAAAAATGCTATCCTCATTAACTATCAAAACCTTTCTCGCCCTCAAGTGAATCAATAACAGTCACAAAAACGTCGTGATAGCCAACCCCCAAAGAACCAGGAGACACAAAAGGACTAGCAACCGAATTGCGTAAACATTAGTTCGACTCAAGTTCTACAACAACATCCTCATTAGACACATCGTACGGACTCACATTTTTAACAGGCTCAGTAACAATAGGATGAACCTCCTGATTCATATGGGTTTTGGATACGAGTTCAAATTATCGAAATGCTCATACCAAAAAACCTATAAATATAGCCAATTCTTAACATGAGGGGGTAAAAAGAATAGAGAGAGATTTTTTGTATTTTCCAATCATCAACACTAATGAGCACCATCAATAGTCATCATCATCTTCAAACTCATGTCAAGATTTAACCTTGTTATTGTATATTATTGTCTGCCTGTAAACACCTATTTTCTATAATCCATATAAAGAAAATCAAGTCATGATGTTGGATATAGATTATACATCTGTAGACATTTGATTTATGTAATCTTCATCATAAAAAATAAGTCGTTTTTTTATCCCTCATCTTCTTCAGCGGTGAAGAAATGAGTATTCTTGTTTCACTTACTACATAGTGATTTTTTAATTAGGTCAAGCCCCATAATTTTTTCCCTTTTCGAATTTTTCATATAAAAAATGTCAAATATTACTACTTTTAGCTTTACATGCTAAAATCTTGTACAATGCGGAGACGTAGAACACACAATCTAACACGTAATGACAAATAAACTCCACTATCTTTTGTCCCAAATTTCTTCACAGTAACAATGATAATTCATTATTTTTATAGAGTATAATATCTTCAATGATCTTTTAATTTGATTATTTTTTTTATAAAATTTTTATAACAATTCTAAGAATTTCTATCTAATTGTACTTAATTTTAAAACAAAATATGGATCCCTTAATAACTTAGAGAAATTGTATTAGCACTTAATTTTACTTAAAATTTTAAATCAAAGATAACGAAAACATTATAAGAGGATTTTTTTTTCCATGGCAGCTGTCAACAACTTTAATTTTTTCTCACGAGCTTCGTAGATATAAGGGATATTTTAAGATAAGAAAGTCGCCCAGATCTTCGTAGAGTTCTCACGAGCGCTCGTTAAGTATGTCACAGCTTATGCGCAATCTTTGATTGAATTGTAAGAGGCATCACAGAAATAAAGGCATACATCGCCCCTTTTTCTCACACCATAACTGTTGTGATATCAAGACCTAAATCGTGGCATGATCTAAGTTGCAGCTATTGCTTCATCAATGTCTACTGCACAAGATTCATAACATAGCCGTCATTATATCAAGACTTATTCCACATCATTATAATTATTACGTCCTAAAATATTCACGGTGATAGAGAAATATAAAGTTTAACTTCTTAGCATTGTGTGAAGATCCAGCACACGATCAGATAAAAGAGAGGGTGTAACGTTCATAAGAGACACCAGAGTTTTTCCATAAAAATTCATAAAAAAGGGGAAAAACCACAGGGTCTAACTTAGTTTGAATGAATCTATTAGTGTTTACAGTCAATTACAAATGTGGTCTTTCCTTGAGAAAAGGCTTTAGTTTGATGTGGCAAATATACATCATATAAAGTGTATTACATGTTGGGAATTGGAAGAATAAGTATTGACATGTTCGTTTAGTCTGTAGGACCATGGTCGGTGGGCGACGGAAGTTGGAAAGATTGTAGTTGGATGATGGTGGTCGGAAGGACCTTAGTAAGTGGGTGACGGAGGTACGAAGAAACGTTATCTGTCAATGAAGGTCGGAAGGACCGTAGTTGACGAACGACGAAGGTCGGAAAGACCGTAATCTGGCGACAGAGGTCGGAAGGGCAATAGTTTGGCGACGAAGGTTGGAAGGACCATTTTCTGGTGACGGATGTCAGAAGGACTATAATCAGAGGGGGACAGTTGGCAGAAAGACCATAGTAAGCGGGCAAAAGTGTTCAAAAAGACTTTTGTATGACGACGGAGGTTGAAAGGACCGTAGTCAACAAGCGACGAAGGTTAAAAAGACCGTAGTCAGGTGACGGTGGTCAAAAGGACTGTAGTCGGCATGCAATAATGGTCATAAAGACAGTTATCTGGCGACAGTTGTCAGGGGAAGTCTGATGATAGTCGGTGGGTGAAGGAGGTCGGAAGGACCGTAGTCGATGGGAGACAGAGGACAGAAAGACCGTAGTCTGACGACAGAGGTCGGAAGGACTGCAGTCTGGCAACGGAGGATTGAAGGAACATAGTCATATGGCGAACGTTGGAAGGACCATAGTCGAATGACAGATGTCAGAATAACCACAGTCTGTGTTAAATAGTGGTCAGAAATACAGTAGTTGGCAGACGACAGTGGTAAGAAAGACCATTGTTTGGCGACAGATGTCGGAAAAACTATAGTCGACGGCGATGGAGGTCGAAAAGACCTTAATTAGATGACGGTGGCGGAAGGACCGTAGTCAACGGGATACAGTGGTAATAAAGACCGTTCTCTGATGAATGTTGTCGGGGGGTGAAGTCTAACGATAGTCGGTGACCGGACAGAAGTTAAGCTTCAGTTGGTGGCCAGGTGGAAGTCGGGCGATAATCCGACGACGGTCGGTGGTCCAACGGTAGTTGAGGAGTCTTCTAGTGCCAAGAGAACTCTAGTTTCTCTTTCTTCCTTACTCCCCCCGCATTATCCCTCTTTCCATGAGGAATGAGAGGTATATTTATAGTTTTCATAGAGAGGCATGACTAGTAAATAAGTAGGAGATCAAGGGTATGTTGGGAGAGGTTTGAATGGACGACCGATATCGACTCCTTTGATCATAGACTATTTATCGAGTATTTAAGTGTCTTAATGTTGTCAGAATTCAATGATTTTGGGCTCATTGTATTTGTCTCGTCGAGCCGCTCAATTAGACTATAAGCATGTAATGTTTAGAAACCGTGTGGTCATCCAATTTATTGTTTGAACCTTCCAAATGTACTTTGGGTCTTCGGTTTGGTCCTATTTGGGCTCGGATTGAATCGAATTTTGTGTCATTGGGTGTCTTTTCGAGATGTTCAGTTTGAATATAAGTTTACTGAAATCAGAGTTCAGATGGTCCTATATTTAATTTCAGATGTTTCCAACTTGATTTTGCCTCGATATTCATGTGAGATATAGATAATTTTTTATGATATATCAATAATATTGCATAACTATTATGTTCCTGTAATCTTTAATACAATTATATTAAATCAAATAAGCGTTTCAACTTTATAATCTCATTTTCTCTCAGTATGAAGAAGAAGAAATTACAATAACTTTAAGTGTAAAGTATAGTATTTCAACTAAGATTTCGTTTGAAATAGATTTCTTATTATTTTCTAAAGCAACTTTTTAATACAAAAATTTTTAGTTCAATAAATTTTTGTACTAGAAAGCAATAAAAAAGTTATAGCACACGAAGCTTGAGACTTCATTTGGGATGAATTTCTTAATGCTTTGTAAAGTTGTTGTAGAGAAAGTAACATTTAAAATTGTTATGAAGAAAATAACAATTTAAATTATGGTTGAAAATAGGCAAATAGCTTATTAGTACACAATTTTTTCAAATCAACGAAAAAATAATGGTCAAATAGAAATTGTGATTACTACATAAAAAGCAAAGCAATAACAAAATTATTTTAAACAAATAAACCCTAAAACTTTGTTTGAACATCATTTGGCCACTATTTTTTTTACTTTTAAGATATTTTCGTACTATTTTTTTTAAGAAAGTAGTAATAAAATTATCTCAAACCAAATCTAAATAAAGCCCAGGAATTTTTCAAATAAAAATCTATATCCCCTTTTTTTTCTCTTTTATTTAAACATAATAAATCTTTTTATAAAATTTTCTATATTATTGCGTGCTGAAATAATTAACGACGATATAAAGGAAAAATTTCACGTCTTAAAATTCTGCACATAAACAGATAATTGGAATGATAAAGAGACACCTAGATTTTTACGTGAAAACTCTTAAACAAATGGAAAAACTACGGGACATTGTCCAGTTGAAATGACTTTACTAATGTTTAAGCAGATTATAGTAGTTGAATCATCCCTTAACTCACTGACAATATGAGTACAATATGTTGAATGTCTTGCCGGTCTTCAGATGAGTATTCTTCAGGTTGAATGAATAACATATGTTGGAAATCAGACCGCAACAGTTAGAAGAATGTTTAGCAAATGTCTGATAACAATTGGAGATTCGACGATATCCAACATAAATTGTAGAAGTTCGACGACGATTGGTAGTTGAGAAGATATTAGGCAGTAGCCAGCGAATTGGTGGAAGTTCGATGACGATCGACTGTCAGGAAAAAGACCAGCGGCGGCGAATGAACGGGCAGAAGTCCGATGAAGGTCAGCAGTTATGAAGAAATCTGATGGTGGCCAACAAATGGGCGGAAGTCCGGTGCTAGTCAATGGTAGAGAAGAAGTTCTGTGACGGCCAACGAACAGAAAGAAGTTCGGGTGTCGGTTGGTGGTTGGAAAGAAATCCGGCAACGATTGGTGACAATAGAGCTTCCAAATTTTTTTTCTTTTCTTCTTCCTCCCTTCATGTGAAGAATTTGAATCTATTTATAATTTTTTTAGGAGTGGCATGGCTTGTAAATATGGAGAAGATCAAGAGCATGCTGGAAGTGATCTATTGCATGACTGATAATAATTCTCTTGATCATAGAGTTTTTAGTAAGCATTTATATACCTTATTGACGTCATAATTAAGCAATCTTAGGCTCTTTAGATTCGTCTCGTCACGTCGCTCGATTCAAATATAAACATGTCATATTGGATGATCATTTGGTCATCCAACTAATAAATTAAACCTTTCAAATATATTTCAGACCTTTGATTTGGACTCATTTCAGTTCGGATTGTGCCGAATTTGGCGTCATTGGATTCGTCTCCCTAAGATGATAAATTTGATTGTATAATTGTTAAAATTGGAATTCATGTGATCATGAATTTAATTTTTGAAGCTTCTAACTTTTATATGCATTGATATTCAGACATATTATGTACATATATGCTTTCAAACGAGATTAATGAGCAAGAAAAAAAAATTCCAAACCTAACCTAAGCTGTCAGCTGACATCACATTTCACGAGGCATGGTACTTACCTTTGGCTGTACAGAACATTGAATAGAATTATAGAGAGGATCTTACTCTGCTGATCTTCTTGTTCGTTTCTAATGCTTTTTGGAGCAAATTGGCCTTTGCCCCTTGGGACAATTTAAAGGAGACGAACGTAGAGATTTATTTTTATAATAAAGAGGCGGGTCAGAGCTGGAGTTCGATAAATTAATGGGAGGAAACAACTTCGATGGCTTTTGCGTTGAAGTTTTTTTGCTGGGAAAGAAAAGCGTGAGAGACTTAGGTTTTCACACGACATCGACCGCTGGAAATATGATAAATTATTATAATTTAGGTGAGTTGATTTAAAATAAATTTATGTATTAAAGAATTGTATTATAAAGAAATTTCTCAAGTTCTGTCTATTAATTAAATAAAAAGCTAAAATAACACAAAAAAGATAATAAATGATAAAAAAAATTTATGGCATATAGATTGTATCATTTTAAATTTTCTTAAGACAATTATATTTTTAATATGTTAAGAAAAGAAATGGGAACAATCATAAAAACACTTTCTTTTCTTTTCTCTCTTTCTTTATGCTCTTCTCCTCCTAACTCATTCATCAAAAATCAGTTTGATTAAACATGAATCTCAATGTATATTTAAATTAGATGTTTTTAAAAATAAATTTAGGACCATCCAAATTCAAATATTTATAAATTTATAGTCAAATTGATTGACTCAATGAGGCAAACCTAACAACTCTAAAAATGACTAGATCCGAGTCCAAATAAGTCTAAATCAAAAGTTTAAGAATAGTTAGAAACTTTGGAATATTAATTGGAGATCAAATGATCTTTAAATATTTTATAATCAAGAGAATAAAGTTTGTATCAGAAATTGTAACAGAATATTTTATAATCAAGAGAATATTTTATAATCAAGAGAATCAATGCATGTCATGAATAAAGTATTCTTGATTTTCTCCATACTAGCAAGACATGTCACCCTAAAAAATCTTTAAATAGTCACTCACTCTCTACATAAGGGGAACTTAGGGCTTAAAACATTGTCCATATATTCAAGAGAGCTCAAAGGCTTGAATAAATCTGGAACTTCACCCAAGCACCAACATTGTTGAACTACTACTCAAAACACTATCGTTGGACCATCAACCAATAACCACTGTTGAAACTTTACCTACCAACCACCGTCATTAGAGCTTCGTTGTACGCTCTTCGCAGTCAAATCTTTTCCACCCAACAGCCAACGTCTGACCTTCACCGCCTAACTGATGTCATCAAAACTTCGTCATCCAACCATTGTCATCGCACTTTTGTCATTTGAACACCGCACCTTTTCTATCCGACCATCGTTGATAGACCACTACCCATGTTCTTTTCATTTATTTGATTTTGGGCTAGATCTTCGTGCAAAGATATAATCAAAACTCTCTCATTCTCGTGTTTATATGTGCGTGTATTGTTTAAAAAAAAAATAATCTCCTCATAATACTGTTAGTTAAAATAATGGTAAATATTTTTAAGATTTAAAAGTTTAGATAATGATGTATTTTATAATTATAAATTGGATTTGCATTAATTGGAATATTTTTTTCATAGTGCCAAAGGAATATGAGTAGGAAACTGAGAAGCTTAAAAGCACTTTTCTGTGCCATTTGGTGAAATAAGGCTAAAGGTTGATGCCACCATAGATATACAATGTCCATTGATCCTTAATATCTCCATACCTCCATCTCATCCTCTTATCATAACAACGTGTGGCATTCATGACAATAACTTTTTTTTTTTTTCTCATTTGCTTGATTTTTGTATAACTTTCTATGAGCCTAAATCCTAAACCCTTTACTCTTGAAGCCTCTAAATCCTAACCCGACTCGACCCCGACATGAAAATTTTGGGTTCGGGTCAACCCGAACCCGAACTAGGTTATGTTCAGGAGTTCGGTTATGTTCGGGATAGAGATTTTGACCTGTTTGCAAATACGGGACGGGTTTGGGTTGATCTGAAAATCCAAAATCAACCCGGTTTGACCCGGACCAACGGTTTCCCGCTTTTTTCGTTATATCGCGTCAATTGTTGCGTTCGCCAGTGTTAGTCGTCGGCGTCGGTCATCGCGTTCGCCGAAGCCACGTCAATCGTCAGCTTGTGAGCTCGTCGTGTCTGCCGAAGGCTAGAAGCGATGCAGCTAGCCTGCTTAGCCATCCGCTGTCAAGCCAATACCAATAGGGTCTCCAATCGTATCCGCCGAAGCCACGTCAATCTCACATCCACTATCCTCGTCGCCAATGTCGTTGTCCCACTCCCACGCACTGCGGCACCGGTCCTTTGGCCTATCAATGATAGGAAGCAGCGACTATTAGCGACGGGAGGCTGCTATCTTCGCGCGCTTCTTCAGCCAAATCCTGTAAATCTGTGTCGAGTTTTGTTGACTTGAACCCGAAGCAAGTCATGTTCGGATCTTGAAAAACAACCCATTTGTAAAAAACGGGTCAAATTTGAGTTGACCTGAATAGTGCATAGTCAGTTCAGGATTTGACTCGAACCTAACCCGTGACCCAAAAATGACACCCCTAAACCACATTATTCATATTTTTCTCTCTCTTCTCTACCACTTTGTATTTATGCAGTTGCAATCTCTCAAGAAAGCCTTTGTACTTATATTCTTCAACATCTTCGACTTTTTTCCAAGGTTTCCATTGATATTGATGTAGGCAATAAATCTCATGTTTTTATCCAAGAGTCAAAGTTGATTGATGGATATTCATCAATCTAAAAGCATAAGTAACTACTAGTAATACATTAGGCACCCACTCTTACATCCACATTCAATGTGGGACTATTTCTACTCATGTGCAATTATCTCAAAGAATTATAATTTATTTGGTTGAATGGGTTCATATTTTGTTAACATTTTAACATTATCTGTAACTTTCTTGTATATTTGAATGATTAATACTTTTTTTAGGTTTATTTGCTATTGACTTGAAAGTTGTCAACCACATATTATAGTTAACAAAACTTCCTTATCTTTATAATGCTATTTGTATCATGGTTCTATTTATACAATTTTATATTTGGGGGCATTTGATGTAATGGTTTGCTATTTGGCTATTTGAAGTTTTTATTTCAAAATGATTGATTTTGACTTTTACTATTTTAATTAAGAAGAGATAAGAAGATTTCTTAGGTTAAGGTGAAACTTTTCAGTCAGCTACATTTAGCACCAACTTCAAAAAAAAGATAAGGAAAAGAACGATAAAATGACCATTAAGCTCCAAATAGGTCAATATCTCAAAAATGATCATTAAGCCGTGCTAATTATGTTATATATGATGTGTCGACAAAAAATATTTTAACTTTGAAAATAAGAATAAGATGATGTAATTTCTGTTTTAACTTTCACGAATGCATAAATCATTTTAGTGCGAAAGGTTAAAACCGGTATAAACATTAGCATTTGATCATAAAAAGGGCTCCCTTATTTTCAATGATTTTAACATTATGAATCCGCAAATGTTTATCAAATAGTAGTTTAAGTGGCTGTAAATTTATGACTTTCATCATAAGCAACAATTAAACAACTAAAAAAAAAAACTAGATTTTTCAATAAATCTGCGGACCATTGAGGGGAGCGGCTGGGAAGATCTCGAGGGTAGCACAATTACAGGCAATCGCGATAATAATTCTTTTATCTATAAAATTAAGAACAAGAAAACGCAGAGCTAATATGTTTTGCTATATAAAAAATTGTTGGGCCAATGAGAGCCAATGCCTTTAGGACCCCCAATGTTGCATATGCATTTTTTTTTCTCTGGCATAGCACATGATTGAGCAAACTTCCCATGTTACATACAAGTGGTTTGTGATTCATTAGCACATCAAAAAGAAAAGCATGATAGCCAAATTGGTAAGCAATGGGATTTCATATAGTTTTCACTAGGGGTGTCAATTTCGGGTCACGGGTCGGGTACGGGTCGAACCCGAAACTGACCCGAGTTCAAACGGGTCAGAAATTTGAACCCGGACCCTACCTGGGTAGGTAAACAGGTCGGAAATTCGAACACAGACCCGACACTGCAAAATTCGAACCCAGACCCGACCCGCACGACAGCGAGCGCGGCACGGCGCGAGGCGCCAGCGCGGCAGC
>NW_021319483.1:1556407-1634714 GCF_001605985.2 Dendrobium catenatum | reverse complement strand
AAGCAATATATATAATTAAGTTCAAAAACTCCACAAGACAACCACAATGACATTAAAAGTCACAAGATCCTAAGCCAAATGTGCTCAAATTAAATTCTTAAATTGTGATTAGAAGTTCTATGACATTAATTGAAAGATCAAATGATCTTTGATCTTTGCATGCTTATAGTCAAAATGATCATCAATTTGTAAGGAATCTAATGAGCACAAAATCACTCAATTTCAATATTATTATGATACGTAAATATTGACGGTTCATTAGAATGAGTATTTTTTAAATTTTACAAGATTTACCTAAGCATGAATCTTAAAAATTTTAGATGTACCCCTATTTACCGTCAGATATGGACCTTGACTAAAAATTAGAGAAAACTTGGAGATCTAAATAAAGTAGACTCTAACCAACGGTTATTATCTATGTTCACTGTCAGTAATCGTTGTCATTTGTTTGTCATTATCACCTAATTGTCATCGCCTATATGTCATCTTCTAACAATCATTTCCTAGTTTCAATCACTAGTCTACCTTCATCTGATTATCGTCGCCCAACCAATATCGATCAAAGATCGGATCATTATTCACTATATCTCTATCATTTTCCATCATATTCATAAGAAGATAACTTTGTGATTTAAATTTTATAATATAGTTTTCTTTAATTGAGGAGAATAAGATAAATTTGTGTTTAGGTGCTATCCACTCTTTTTGGTTGTTATAGTTCCAGTTTGGGAGTTTTGTTTGGGTGCTTTTCGTCTAAGCACTCTTACCTGTATGTGGGGTGCACCTAGCATCTTGTTGTTTTCTGTTGGCGTTACTATTTATCTTGTTGCCCTTTGGTTGGCCAACTAGTGTATTTGTATGAGTTCTCACAATTCTATTCTTGTTGTGTCATTGGGGTTCTTTTTGTGATGGGTGGTCATTCCCTTGCTGTGATTTTTTGTTATGGGACTGGTTTTGAGCGGTTAAGTAGTATTATGCATGATTATTGTTCAGATGTTAGTCTTATGATCTTTCTAAGCCTAACCTATTCCAACCACTTAACATCCATGGTGCATTCGTTTTTGAATTTATTTTACTACTGTTGTAGTAGCTTTCCTTTCAAAAGTTCTTTGTTCTGTTGGTTGTCTGTCTAGTTATTTCATTTGGGTTGTTTGGGTTGGTTCGCTCTTTGTTTCATGGTTTGGGTTTTTGGGTTATTCTGGATTATGCACATTATGTTTCTTTTTTGCATATCACTAATTTGGCAGGCTTTACATGTTGTAGGTTTCTAACCCTTTTCAGGTGCTGGCTAGATTATTTTGCTGGATGTTTGTGCTTAGAATTCTAACCTTACTGTTTTTTCTAGAGCAATTTTTTTGTGATGCTTTTGACTATCAGTTTTGGAGGTAATGGATTAATTCTGATATCTACTATTTCAATAGCTCTTACTTTTGCATGAGGCTTTGGTTGAATTTCCTTTTGTTAAGCCCCATTTTTTAGGGGTGGCTTCTGGCCTCCCATAGATTCTTCACAGGTTTTTTCTGGTTCTTATAATTAGTAAGGATTAGTGGCTCCTTTGGGTGCCTTTTTAATGTAGCTTCTTGGAGTATAGTGAGTCATTGATCTCGTTTTACGACTTGGAATCAACTTTTTTATATTAACGCATAGGCACTCTATGAGTTTTTTTTTTTTTTAGGGAAAGATCAAATCTTATAATCTCTATTCATATAGTGAATTGTTTTATCTATACCAAATTGTGTGTTTTTTTTTTTTACCTAATTTTTTATATAAAAATTATGATATCCTTTATATATATTTTATCTAATTATATGGAGGATCTTGGGGAAAGATAATATGCAAAAAAATTTATCATGATTTTTTTAAAATATATAACAGTATAAGGGCACTTGAGAAGACTAATGCCACGTTAACCAATCAAATTAATGTTTATGGTCCTAAACTATTATTATGATGGCGCATTATGGAGCATGAAGTCATGGTGTTTCAATGCACAAAATTATTACTCATTATAGATCTCACAAGATGCTTAACTTGGAAAAATCAAAATCTTCTGCCCCGCATTGTTTGACTTACTTTTTATTTATCTCCAAAGCTTAAGTATCACAATTATTCATAATTTAGATTAGATTTGAGAGGATTGTATTTTTTTTTTTTAAGATGATTATAAATTATTATGAAAAAAAACAATTTTATTGAAAACTGCTGTAAATTTTTTTTTTTAAAGCTATGAAAAAACAGTGATGAAAAATAAATTATGATTACATTCTGAAAAATAATTCGGTAAGAAAGTTGTCTCAAATACATCTTTAATAATGAACTTTTTAAAACAAATGCACACCTTTTCAAGAGGCATATGCATTCATTTGTAAAGTATTTCATTAAAAGAGTTGATGATTGTTCGATCATCGTCGACTGAAAAACTCACATCATCATCCTCCACTATCTCTCCATCAAGCTCTTCTACGATAACAATTGGCCAAGTTTGAGTTACTACTTTACAATCCAATCTTCTTCAATTGGAACAATTATTAGTTCAGGTGACCTGACGTAACTCTACGTTCGGAAGCCAATAACATGTCGCCACGTGGTCTTACTCAATACCGCGCGGCCCGACGACTTGACCCGGGATTGCTATGTTCGTGTATTGCTCGGTATTGCTTTATGTATTGCTCGGTATTGCTAGGTATTCCTTGGCAATAATGAAAAATATCGTTATGTGAAGACCAATACCGAGCAATACCGAGAAATATCGACGGTATTGCTCAGTATTTCTCGGTATTGCTCGGTATTGGTCTTCACATAATGTTATTTCTCGTTATTGCCGAGAAAAATCAACCAATACCGAGCAATACCTAGCAACACGCGAACATAGCAATCCCGTCTCCGTTCCGGGTCGGGGTTGTCGGGCCACGCAATAAATAGTGAGAACACATGACATTATTTTACTGGCATCCGAACGTAAAGCTACGTCAGATGACCGAACCAAATAAAAGTTCCTTCAATTGAGGAGAAGAATGGACCTCCCTAATTTTACTTATATAATATATCATTTTATTTGGATTAGGCCCTACGACTATTTTCTTTTTCCAAAATTTTAATATCTCCTTTGTTTCTCTCTTTTGTTTATGTAAAAATTAAAATTACGGCATAAATTTATTTCTTTATAGTCATAATGTTCTTGCCATGTAACACCATCATATGGTGCAAAAACAGCAAAATGTTAAATATATATAATTAAAATATTATTACTTACGTGGAATTATCGGAATAATATAAGAGGGTAATTTAAATATAAAATTTTGAAATTATTTTTTAAATGCTTTACTGATCAAATAATAATTTAAAAATTATATAGGCGTGAATGGATTCTTGATTCCTCCTCTAGAAAGTTTTTTCGTGTATTTATCAAAATATGCATCTTAATTGAGAAAATTACAATTATTCTATCTTATTTTAAATATTTGACTTAATTATTTCAGAAAAATAAATACATGACAATTTAAATCAAAAAAATATTATTTTTAAATACAGCTAATAATTACTTTTCATAACAAAGAGGACCATGTTTTCCACTTAAGAAGTCTCCTCAAACTATCATTACAATTATCATGATAATGATAATTATATTGTTAGCAATAATCTAATTTATTTTAGATAATTAAAATAATTTGTTGAAAGACAAAAATTAAAACGATGTTTAAAATCAATCTTTAGCAATAAGGGTATGTTTGGAACAATTTTTTTGTTGCTTTGTTTTTCATAAAATTATCATAATTTCATTTGTCCATTGCTTTTTAATTTCTTTTCAGAAATTTCTATAAAAAGCTACTTTTTGCAATAAATAGTTTTTAAATTAGTTCCCAACATCAACTCAATAAAACTTTGCAGTTATTCCATGCATATCGTAAGATTTCGTTTGGGACAGTTTTCTTATCACTTTGTTAAGCTTTTATAGAAAATATAAATTTTTAAAGTTGTTGTAAAAAACAGATTTTCAGTATAAAATTATTTGAAAGCAGCGGAAAAATAATAACCAAAAATTACAGTAGGGATCTAATATAAAACCAATAAGAAAGTTGTCTCGAATGGAGCTCAAATTATTCAAAATAAATAAGAGTGAAATTAGAAAACCTAATCCACTAAATAATTATCATGGTTATTAGAGAAGCCTCAAATCCTTATTATTTTTACGCCCATTATGAAAGACCGCAAGAACCTTTTATTATTATTATTTTTTGTACATTGGAATATTTTGATTAAACTTTTTATGAAAATAAATTTTACAATTATTGAATTAACTTCAACATAATTTTAATTAATTCCACATATATTATTGATACATCATCAAAAAATTATCATGATCGGGAACGAATCTCGAGGCAAAATCAGGTTGGAAACTTCTGAAATTAAAATTGGGATCATCCGAACTCCGATTTCAACGAACTTACAGCCAAACTGAACGTCTCAAAAATACGAACCCAACGACACCAAATTCGACTCAATCCGAGCCCAAATGGGTCCAAACCAAGAGCCCGAAGTGATGTTAGAAGATTCGAACCACAATTTGGATTACTAAACGGTTTCCAAACGTGACAAGCTTATAGTCAAATCGAGCGGCTCAACAAGATGAATACAATGATTCCAAGATCATGGAATTCTGTCATCATTAAGAGCTTTAAATGTTTGGATCCATGATTAAGGGATTCAATATCGGCCGTTCATCTAAATCACTCCCCATTTACCCTTGATCTTCCTCTTTTTTATGGGTCATGCCACTCTAGCAAATCTATAAATAGACCTCTTCTTCCTCTTGGAAGGGACCCCTAAGCCTAAGGATAAAAGAGAGAGATCGGAGATCGCTCTTGCCTCCTTAACTCCTCGACCACCGCCGGAGCAACACCTAAAGCCCTGAGTTCTGCCGGACCATCACCTGACGTTGTGAGTTCCGTCGGACCACCACCTGATGCCCTGAGTTCCGTCAAACTACCACCTGAAGTCTTGTACTCCACAGAACCACCACCTAACGCATATAGTTCCGTCGGAACACCGGCCACCTGACGCCTTGAGTTTCATTGGATCACCATATGACGCTCTTAGTTCAACACCTAACGCCCTGAGTTCCGTCGGACCACTACATGATGCCCTGAGTTCCGCCGGACCACCACATAACGCCCTGAGCTCCACCGAACCACCACCTAACGCCCGGAGTTCCGTCGGACCACCACCTGATACCCAGAGTTCTGCCGGACCATCACCTGACGCCCGGAGTTCTGCCAGGCCACCACCTAACACCCGGTGTTATGCCAGATCACCGCCCAACGCCCTAAGTACTTCTGTGAAACCACTATCCGACGTCGTAGTTCTATCGGCCCACTGCCTAACGCCAAAATTCTATCAAACCACCTCCCGACGCCAAAGTTCTACCAAACCACCATTGGACTACCAACTACTGTCCGAATTTCCAAGTAACTCCGAACTTCTAATAGGCCAACAAGTTACGCCAAATTTTCATTCCCATTTGTCACTAGATTTGAATGATACGATTGACATTTGTAATCTAATGTCCCTCAAAGACGAGTCAGCCCACTGTAATCTACTTGAATTCTAGTGGAATCATTTTTAATTGGGCTAGGCCCCGTGATTTTTTTCTTTTCCAGTGTTTTCCACGTAAAAAATCTTATGTTCTCTATGTGTGAGCAGGATATCCGTACAACGCTAAGATGTAGGATTATAACTCTATCGTCGAGTATATTATAGCCCGCAAAATTTATATATTTAGCATAAAATAAATTTAATAGATGAATAATGCATATATTCAAATTAATTCTAAGCAAACAAAATAAAAAATTTAAAATAATTATGTAAATTCTTCTGAACAATAATATTATTTAATTTTTAGAATCAGATTAGTTTTGTCTTTTTGCATCAATGGATCCCATAATTTATAAACTACATTCTTTCTTGCTAATAGACAAAATTGTGGTATTGACAGCTGTAACTGAAGGCCCAGGTAGCAAATGACTTAATTATTGGGCTGCTAATGGGCTAGAGTAGTGTAGGCTTTCGCCATCTCTTTCAGGGCCATGGCCGGGCCATGGCCCTTCATGTAAAAGAATATCATCAACCCCTTACTTTATCCCTTAACAATCAAAACAAAACTTAAGGGGAAAAAAAAAGAATTAAAAAGAAAAAAAAAAACATTATTTAATTTCCAATGACTCGTTTAGGAAAGTTAAAGTATTTGATTTGACTTATGTTAACAAAGATAGAGGAGGACCTAAAAAGACTTGATTAGAAAATATTAAAAATGATTTTTCTTTATTAGATTTAAATGAGAATTTGACTTTTAACATAGCACAATGGCGAAAAAGGATTCATGTAGCCGACCCCATGTAGTGGGACAAAGGCTTGGTGTCATTGTATTCATTATTTAATTAAATACTACACATAAAAATTAGCTTTCAACTACAAAATCTTCTTTAAATTCTTTCAAATATAAAGATTTTTATTTCACTGATAAGTGTAAAATAAATTAATAATTTTTAAAATATATTTTCCATCTACAAATATTTAAAAATGTACTTTCAATAATATTGTATTTAGTTAAACCTTTAAATTCAATATATGCCATAATTTATTTAGAAGGTTATTTTCATTTCCTCTTTGGGTTAAATGTTATGAAATGAGAAGCTACTCGCATTTTGAAATCACGTCTGCTTTAAGAAAAATTCTTTCAAAAAAAAAAAATTTAAATATATATTTAAATTTTGTATTTATTTTTTTGCGAATCTATTGTGATCTAAAAGGATAGAAATACGCAGCACATCTTAGTCTGTTGGTTGGTAGCTTTGGCTGCCAATCAATAGGCTTTGGGTTTGAGTCTTGCCTATATGATGTGTTATATTGTCTTACTTGGCCTAAATGTCTCAAAAAAAGGACAAAAATAATAAAATCTTTAATAATAAAAATCTAAGTACTTCTTGCCATGCTTTTTTTATTGCATTTCATGTAAATTATAATTATAATTTAATTAAGCCGAGCCGGCTCAAGTTCGACCCATTAACAAGCTCACGAGTCACTTATCAAGCCAAGAGTTCAAGTGCAAGCCTATACTCGAGCTAGCATATTAAACGAGCTCAAACTCAAACTCAACCTAGCTCAGTTCGTAAGCTTGTTGAGCTGCTTAATTAACTTGAAAATCTTTTAAAATTAATTAAAATTAACATTATATAATATATTTTAATCATTTTAAATTAATTCGATATTACAAATAAAATTCTAAAAAAAAAACTAAAAATTTAAATTTCATGCTAAGAAATTGAGCTCAACAATCGAGTCAAATCGAGTTTTCCCAACAATCTCGAGAAATCGAGCTGAGGTCCAGCTTATAATCGATATTAATCTCCTTAATCATAGATCGTTTATCAAAACTTTAACTACCTTAATGTTGTTACAACAAAATCATCTCATGCTCGTTGGATTCATCTCGTCAAGCCGCTCAATTTGATTATTTGCGCACAATAAAGAGCATTACAAGCAAACAAAACTCGACTAAATACACAATATTTTTCTTTCTACTTATAATATATAGGAGACAATAACAACAGATACAACACGATCATGTGCGCAACAAATTCATTCCCCCTGCTTATTAGAGCTATAATTTTCGTGCATCGGGACATTTTGCTCATCCCATGCACATGCTTTGTGGTTTCTCTCCAATAAAACTCTCTCTTCTCTTCAATCTGGCCCCATACACCATTGTTTTAAGTCTCACACAAAATTTTGTCTGGTCAAATTAAGTCCCATATCTAAAAAAGAAAAAGCATTGCTTCTGTGTTGTTTGTGGGTCAAACCTTTCTAAGGCGACGATAAGATCGAGTCTTTATCCTATTATGTGGGGTCAAATCGTCTAAGGCTACATTTTATAAGATCAAGTCATTTAACACTGTCATTGTCATATATCGAACTTTGGATGAGAAAAACGGAGAGTTGTGATATATAGTTGATAACTAGTATAAAATTTATTGAATAATTATGACATAAATCTAAAAGAAAAAAGACACGGTAAAAAAACTTTTGTTAAAAAATATATGACAACAGATTTTGTAACTATTACATTTATTTTGATATTGATGATATACATAATGAATTAGCATTCTATTAATCTCAAAATAAATTCAATAATCTTTTTTAGATTTTTCATGATATAATTTAAATTTGGATATTCTGATATAATTTTTTTAATATATTCTGATATAATATTTTTCTAATTTTTAATCAAAATTAGGGTTGAAAATTGCAATTTGATTATTTTCATTTAAGAAAACTTTGTTATCATATCATTACATTATTATGAGGTCAAAGTCATATGCTAAAATAAAATATTTATTTATTTATTTATTTATGGCAAACAATGCAAGAGTATCACTTTTTAAAATTTTGAAGTTAGTATTACCAAGTCATTGAAAGTCATATTAATTGGCACAAATCTTGATACATATTTGAATTGTTAACTTCCGAAATTAAATTCAAAGCTATTCGAGCTGAAATTTTAACAAATTTATAGTCAAATTATATGATACTACGAGATTGAACCACCCATATCAAAAGTAGCCTAATTCAAGTTCATTTGAGTTTAGATCAAACACTTAAAGCATGATCGAAAACTTCATGACATCAATTAGATAATTAAATAATCTCTAAATCTGACATGTCTATAGCCAAATCAATCATATCAACAAGACAATCTAACTAGTCCAAGTTTGTTTAATTTTGACATCATTAAGTCACTTAAATATTAAAAAAAATTATTAATGATCGAAGCAATCAATACGGATCATTTAATAGAGCATTCATTTCTCCATGTTTACATGGCATGTCACTCTTAAAATTTATAAATATGGCTCACTCTCTACATAAACAGGGCGTGGTGCTTATACTTTGGCTTGAAATTCAAGAGAATTTTGAGGCTCTAAGACACCCAAAGCTCAACTCGAGCACCATTGTAAGACCATCATCCGACAGCGCCATCAAACCACCACCATATTGCCATCGTCAAACAACCGATCATTGAACCACTACTTGATCACCTCATTTGAAACATTATCCGATCGCTAACATCAAAGTAACACTCGACTAAAGTCTTCTAACAGCTCCCCTGACAACCATCATCGCACCATTTTCACTCTATTATTGTCATTGGACAACCACCCAACCACCATTGTCACTCAACTATGATCCTCAACCTATGTCGCTCAACTATGATTCTCCAACTTTCGTTGTATATTAGGGTTTGCCAACAACCATCACACAACTACAGCTCGTTGACCATAATTGTTTGAATATAGTCCTCCTACCACCATCGACTAAGTACGACCTCTAACCAAAGTCACTCGACCATAATTCTTCGACCAGCATCACTCGACTACAGTTTGCCAACCTATATCACCCGACTACGATCCTCAAATCAATGTTGCCCTTATCCAACCATTGACTACCCTCGGTCAACTATAGTCCCTTAACAATTGTCATCTGATTACAATCATCTGACCTCTACCACATGACTATAATCCTTCTGACTACCATCCTCTGATGTTTATTACCTAATCACGATCCTCAGACCACTTTGCCCCAACTACGGTTCTCCAACCACTAGCGCTTGACTATGATCATTCCACCATCACCCAACTCTAACCCCAGATCTCTGTCACCCGATTATGATCCTTCGAAAACGATTACCTAATTACAATCCCCCAACCTAATCCTCCAACCTAATCTAGCTACACTGGCATATGTTAACTTCATTGCCAATGTTGATGCACGTCATTACTTATAAGACCAATGTATGTTGCTCACATCAACTTTCACTCTTAATGTTAGCAAAATAATTTATGTTGAATTTCTTGATCCCTGATCTTCCCTCTTCAAAGAAATATGATAAAATATACAACAAATGATCTCTTAAAAACAACTCCTATACTAC
This sequence comes from Dendrobium catenatum, assembly GCF_001605985.2. Lineage (NCBI taxonomy): Eukaryota > Viridiplantae > Streptophyta > Magnoliopsida > Asparagales > Orchidaceae > Dendrobium > Dendrobium catenatum. The sequence continues at coordinate 1,624,729 of NW_021319483.1, read as the reverse complement.
AGGGTTTTTCCAACATCCACCTTGAAATTTATTCTACAAAGCTTACGCCTATTGTATCAACATTTTCCCAATCATGAGAGAGCATAACTTGAATCATCTTAGTTGGATAAATCCACGTTTTTTCTCTTTCTAAGCTTTTCACGTAAGAACTCTAATGTCATATGCAACTCTTCTATTTGTGTGTATTGTAAATTCACATAATGCTAAGGCAATAAACTCTCTATTCTACCGCCACAAATATTCTAGCACACAACTATTTGACAGCTTGTGGGGGATTCCATCAAATGTTAAATAAAACAAAACTAACATTTTATATTTTCTATGTTCATAGGCTTTTCTCAAAGATAAAATTTTTCTAAATATTTCAATTGCAAATTACATAAAGTTAGAAAATATTTATGGTGAAGGACAAGCTATTAGAGGGTGGACCAAGACAAGAAAATTTCAAACTCATTTTGCCAATAAAAAAATTAACTTTGATGATGACGAGCCTCATCTTTTATAGAGATCAACATAGATGGATCACATACTACCATTTGGCTAAATTAGATTGATATTATATATAACTTGCCCAAAATTCCAAAAAATTTCATTCATTCCTATCAAAACTTGAAAATGCCAAAAGAGTTAAACAAATAAATTATGAATTTAAAACTTAATGATGGATTAAATACTTTGAACTATAATATATCAATATTTCGAACTCATGTCTATAAATGTATTTTCAACGTATGAAATAAAAATGATCATTAATTAAATTTTTGTCAATTTTACATTGAATAAGATTATTTATTTATATGATTGCAATGATGAAAATAAGTACTCAAATATACCGCATTAACTTTATATTAAAATACAGTTGAATTCTAAATACTTCAAATCTAATAGCCCCAAAGCTAATAAACTGATTTTTTTTCATTGCATATTTTAGTTAGAAATCATAATTAAAATAAACAAAGAATAGAACCAAAGTAGAAATACAACATTAACAAATGATTAATTATCCCCTTAGATAAATATTCACCCCAGATATACAAGATTCCCTTGGACAAAGCAACCAATGACTGCTGACAATATTGGGTCGACTACTACCTCTAACTAAGTAAACCAAGGGCCATTATAACCTATGATGATGGAATTATGAGATCTTGATCGAGTTCATATAAATGAGCCCTAAAACTTAAAAACATTTATTCTAATGTTTCCACATGCAAGCAGTTGAAGGAAATTAATGTGCTCCTATAATATTACTAGTTACATCAAAACTCACCACCCACATGGCCTTTCTCATATCCCATCACTCGATCAAGACACTCCTAGATTGTGTCCGGCCCCATTATCAAGATCCTTCAAAACCAAATCCTTACCCAAAGACTAAACCCTTCATGTGCAAGATCATAGCACCATGTGAAGCCTCTCTCTCTCTCTCTCTCTCTCTCTCTCTCTCTCTCTCTCTCTCTCTTACAAAAACTACTAAAATTAATTTTTCAGCCATGATTTTCTATCATTTTTTCCAATATTAACTTTTCAGAAAAAATATGTCAATTTTTGTTGTTTTTTTTTATATATATTTTTTGTTTTTATGCCACATAATAAGAAGAAAGAAGATATCACCAAATTAGTTGTGGCTGAATCTGTCCAAATTTTTGCTTTGCGACTCTTCTGTTATAAAAACATGGAAGTAGTAAAGGGGGTGCTTATGAAGCTGACAACTACATATCAGTTTAAGGAGAAATTATTAGGTGCGGAGTGCGGACGGGAGAACCGTCCACACACTAGTATAAAACAGCACTCGGTACCGTTCGGTACCACTCGGTACCACTGGGTACCGCTCGGTACCCTGTGTCTGTGCGGACGGTTCTCACCCCGTCTGCACTACGCACCTAATAATTTTTCCAGTTTTTAAGAGGAATGCCTCATATTGCCATGTTCCCCTCAAAGCAATACAAGTCTTATCATGTCAGCATGCTCTATAGGCCCCACAAAGAAAATTAAGAGTCAGTAGGATACAAAAGAGGTGTTTGAACCTTGAAGAAGCTACAACACATGGGTCACCTCATAATAGATACCTCTATTTTTCTCTATCCAATCAACCAAATTTTTTAGTGATATTACACCAGGGGCCATAAGTCATGTGCCTTGGTTGCTTACAAAAGAGGACCAGATTAGGGGTATTATTTCATAGCATTTTCTATCATCTTTCTTTATATAAGAGAAAAGCTGCAGGCCCTCTCAGTAGCCAGAACTCAAATCAAAACAAACAAAGAATGCCAAAGCTGCAGAGATACAGAGGAGTGAGGCAGAGGCACTGGGGTTCCTGGGTCTCAGAAATAAGACATCCTTTACTGTAATTTTCAAGTCAACGTTGATCTCTACTTCCTCTTATAGACCTTTTTCTACTAACAATGTATATAGGAAAGAGACATTAGAGCTCATCGCCGTCTTAATCAAGCTCTTTTCAATGCAGAAAAACTAGAATTTGGCTTGGCACGTTTGAGACAGCTGAAGATGCGGCGAGGGCCTACGATGAGGCGGCTAAGTTCATGTGTGGTGCAAGAGCAAGGACAAACTTCCCGCCGAATTCAAGCTCGGCATCGGCCTTATCGCCTAGCCTTGTGGCTAAGTTGGAGAAGTGCTGCATTGCTTCTCAAGAGGAGATGATAAGAGCTAAAGCAGAGATGGAGAGAGAGGAGATGAAGTGCATGGATGATGAGTTTATTGAGGAGATGATAGAGGAGCTAAGATACTATGGTTCTATGGAGATATCATCCTCCTATTCTTCTTCTTCTTCTTCTTCAACCTCTTGCTCCAATTCCATTGTTTGACCTTTAGCAGGTTTTATGAGGAAAGGCTAACGGGTCATTCGCATGGGTCTCTATTTTGTAAATTATGTATAGTGGAGAATTGAGAGAGTTGGTTTTTATGATTTTGAGCGGCAGCATCATCATCATCATTAACCGGTCAGCTTTATGAATCCTCAATCTCCATTATATATTTATATTAAATATATTTGTATTTTTATCTCTATTAGTATTATCTTTCATCTTCTTTTTTTAATCTTTTGACAACTTGTTTTATCCATCCATTGAATTTATCATCTTTCAACGTATCTGTTCAAATTATTTAAATTCAATTTTTATTATTTTATTTTCAATGGATGTTTTTTTAATCATCAATTTAACATATTTTGTTTCTTTATACTTAAATTATGGTCTGTGAGCATACATTTGGCTGTCTGTAAATAATAATATAACTAAAAAAATGATATTTTTCATTTTTCACTCAATTTGAATGTGCAAAAAAATAAAATAATCATTTTTTTAAGGATTTTTAAGGTCATTTGTTTAATTTGTAATCAATGCGTGCATGCTAATTATATCCAATTAAACGACATGACAAGTTTAACAAATCTTATAATTTTTCAAAATATGATCTCTAACTTCACAAATCAAATAAACCCTTAAGTGAAATTGTGAGGAAGAAAATGTTAGTAGCATTTAAGTTGCCCTGAACCGTATCATGCAGAACTTAAAAAAAAGATTTCATTGCAGCAGAAAATATTCTACTTTTGTCTCAGCTTTAATGCATCTGCAGATCACTACAATCAGTTAAGCAGTTCATGCCAAATAAAGTGCAGTGTCTATGATATAGATTCACATCATTGCTATGTTAATTTGTATGTACCATGGATTTTTTAAGATCCTCCTAACATAATTGAATTTGAGCGAATTTAGGCTTCGTTTGCGACGGTTTTTTACTGCTTCTTAAAGCAGACAATATTTTAGTAAAAAATTAAAATTTTTATACTATAATAAGAAAGCCGTCCCAAACGAAACCTTAATTATAAATTTATGTATGCAAAATAGATCTTGAAATCAAAATATTGTGATCAGTCTCAATCATTACTGCTTTCACTGCAAACAATTTGAAATGGATTTCTCTATATAAATATTGCGGCTAAACATTTTATATTCTGGAAAAGAACAAGAGGTCACGTCTCAACAGTTTGACCATATGCAATTTTCACATATAACCAAATAACCAAAATTAAAATGATTTTCATGAAAAATTACTCAGAAGTTATCCTACTTAGCCAAATTAAATTGAATGGCCAGAAAAACAAGCAGCATAAAGTGCAGTTAGATTTCAAACTTACGCGAGAATCTGAATCAAATCTCTTGTACGCAAATGACAAGACCACAAAAATTAGGCCATAGGAATTTTTTTATCGATAAAACGTTTACCTCCATCCAAAATATTATCTAATCGTATCGCTTCACTTTCGGGGCAGAATCTATTCAGATTTGGTCGAAATTTTTATTTCAGTTTGTTTCAACCAATTTGAACGACTTCAACAAAATTTCAACTAAAGATTCTTAAATAATGAAGAAATTATAATTAAAAAAAAAACATTAAAATAGCTGATAGATGACATTTTGAAAAACAAATTTTGTTTAGATATTTAAATCTTTTTTTTTCAGGAAAATAATCAAATAGAACATCAAAACTAAACACAAAACCGTCAAAATTACCTGAACCATCAAAACTATACTTCCAACCAAAATCAAAACATAAAATAAAGTGGAACTTAAAATACTTAGGGTTGAAAAATATCAGTGACTTGTTTTGTTAGTTTGTACTTTCTAACTTCTACCTCTCAACAGTAGGCTAAGGCAGAGATATTTTTTTTTTTGGACATTTAGGCCATTTAAGGCAAACTCACACACACAACGCATACACATAGACTCGAACCCTGAACCTCTTAGTTGGAAGTCTAAGCTCTCAACCAATAGGCCAAGAAGAGTTGTGTAGGGGCAGAGATATAGATTTTATAAGAAACCATCAAATAGTACGACAAAGAAATCTCATCACTTTATGATACCCGAGGAGATATGATATTTGTTTCTATCAAGGTACCTAAGTTTCAATGCTAATATAGACCTCAGAGCCTAAGCAGCTTGTCACATGCTTCTTGCTGACAAAAAACTTTATTATTACTGAACTCAATGCGACTTCAGGACTTTTTAGCTTTGAGTATACAGAAAGTGAACACTTCCATGCTGTTTGCAATAAATATAAACTACTTTTGCATGCATGTTCTCAAAAAGTTGGCAATAGTATAGTTGCTAATTAAAATAATTGATAGAACTTCTAAAAGTAGTTATCACAAATTTTTTGATAAAACCCACTAAACTTTCAAAAAACAAAAAACCAAAAAAAAAAAAAGTACGCAATAGTCATCAGCTTTGAAAGTATTAAACTCAAAGTTTATAAATCTCATGGGTGGTTCTGTAATTTGCATAAAAGAAAAAAAAATAGCAGCATTTACATAAAAAAGAAAGCTCAGGATACTCACAGTGCTAGATTCATGCATTGTTTGGTGTTTTTCATCCCTTTATGTATGGTATGAATATCTTGAGCTTTATTTTAGGGAGGATGTCTCGAGGAAAATTCTCCATTACTGGACAAAAAGAAGGTTAGAATAGGATTGTTAATTAAACACCAAATTCAAGCAGCACATGCAAGTTGCATTTTCTAGGGGCTTTGAAAATAGTAACGAACAACTTGCTACATATAGTTTATCTCAAGGGAAATTTTATCAAATGAGCATTTCCAGGGAAAAAAATCTTGCAATAATTGTCACGTCAAATTTTTTGGACTACTTGACAAGCGTATAATTTTAAATAAATTTATCTAAAATAATTGATGTGGCAATCATTAGGGAATCTTGCATAGAAAAAAAAAAACTTGCTAAGAAAATTTCTTTGTAACTTTTAACCTCAAATAAGTCACAACAAATCCTTCTTGGTCAAGTTTACTAAATAAAAATATTACACGTGACCATGATTAAGTTTAGGTCCTTTGGAATCATATTGTGTCCCCAATCTATAGCTCTTGAAACTTCATTAATTATATGCAATAGCACGTTGCAACCTGCACGTCCTACAGTGCTTAAATCTGAGCAGATGAGAAGTTGCAACCAGACAGATTCCTTGCCACCATTAACTAGATCCGATCCGAGCTTCTGAGATATACATCGAGAGATAAAATTGGCATCGAAAAACTAAGCAAGATGAACAAGTTTAAATGTGTTATAAATAAAACATAAAAGTTGTTTAAGATTATTCACATAGAAAAGGATTCACGCAGTGTGCAATTGGATCAAGAAAAGTCAACCCCAAATAACTAGATGATGGCTAATGATATTTAAAAACCGTAACTATAAATGGGCTAACCGAATTAGTTAATAACATTAAACAATGAAAATATAAATGGACCAAATTGAACTTACAGCATGGTAAGTAACAAATAAGAATTCATACATAAAAATACCATACTTAAAAAAATAATAATAATAACTTGGAAAACTTGATAAATAACTCAATGCATTTCTATATGAAACTTGAACCTCTGCAAACAACTCTTCAGAGTTACCGGTTCTCGCTTAAAATCTTAAATCCATGCATTTTGAGTCTCTCTTGACAGCATTTATTCAATTTGCAACTAAATGTCGAATAAAATAAAAAGGATGGTAATTTTATTGTGCTTAATTTACTGGGATAAAGGCTTGATGTTGTTGTTGATGATTAGGATTACACAAGAATGTCTACACTTGTGGCTTTTGTGGATTATAAATGAATATACCACTAAACTCTTCAGCAGTAAAACCAGATAGGTAAAGTGAATTGCATAAAACCATGTCAATTTAAAAAAAAAAGAAGTAATTTTCAGCAGGACTCATTTAGTTCCATGCAAAGAGAATATGTTTAAAAAGTGATAATATTATTATCACTGATATTTTGTTTTCAAATATCTTATACAACAACATCAAGCCTTTATCTCACTACGTGGGATCGGCTACATGAATCTTTTTTCTCTATTATGTCCTATTAAAAGTCAAATTCTCATTTAAGTCTAACAAGAAAAAGTTATTTCCAATACTTAATAACCAAGTCTTTTTAGGTTTATCTCTACCTTTCTTAACATAGGTCAAATCTAATACATCTACTCTCCTTACACGGTCATCGGAAGGTCGATGTTTTACATGACCAAACCATTTATAAGACGACTTTCTCTAATCTTATGTGCCACTGAGCCTACTCCAACCTTTTCATGTTCGGCCTCTAAGTGTAAAGCCACTCATCCACCTGAGTATCCTCATCTCTACAACACTTGAACTTAATTTTATGCTTTTGTTTTAATTGCCAACATTCTGCACCATGAATCATTGCAGGTCTAACCATCACCTTCTAGAATTTTCACTTAAGTTTGGGAGGTACTTTTCCATCACGCAATAGGCCTGATGCTTTTCTACACTTCAACCATTCAACTTAAATTATACTAATAATATCTCCATCTATGTCGCCATCACTTTGATCAATAGACCAGAGATAGATAAAATGTGTACCCTTTTTAATAACTTGATCGTCTAAAGTCATAATCCCTGCAATAAATCTATTTCTACTAAAATTACACTTAATGTATTCAGGTTTAGATCTGCTCAAACGAAAACTTTTAGACTCTAAGGTTAACCTCCATAATTCAAGCTTTCCTTCAACTCCTCTAGTCTTATAAACAAGAGGAATATCATCACCAAAAAGCATACACTAGGTACATCCTCTGGGCAAACTTCTAGTAAGAACATCCATGATTAAAGCAAAAAAATACAGGCTTAAAGCTGATCCTCAATGCAATCCAACTGAAATATGAAAATATTTTGTCAAACCACCTTGTGTTTGAACACAAGTAACAACTCCAACATGCATATCCTTAATGGCTTGAATATAAGTATTATTAACTCTTTTCTTTTCTAGAACTCTCCACAGCACTTCGTTTGGGACTTTATCATATGTTTTCTCTAAATCAATAAAATATCATATGTAGATCCTCCTCATTCTCTCTAAAATTCTCTATCAAATCTCTCGATAAATGCATACCTTCCATAGTAGACCTACCCGTCATGAATCCAAATTGATTTTGAGAAACATTAGAATCACTTCATAATTTATGCTCAATTACTCTCTCCCATAATTTTAATATATAATACATTAATTTAATTCCTCCATAATTCGCACATTCTTGTGCATCACCATTTTCATACATTTTATCTAAAAATAAATTATAATTTTTAAAGGAATTTGAATATGTTTGTAAAGTTAAAAATTCATATTAATTTCTATAATTAACTACATCAAACTAAATGACAGAATCTAATAAATTGGCCATTTTCATACTCTTCTTCTAATTTCAAGTAACAAAATGAGCCCTCAAATGAGAATATTGTGCATCCCTCTATAGAGTTTAGAAAGCATCTCATTAATGCTTCATTCACGCATGAACTAACTAGTTCAATCTTGTTTCTCTGTGTGAAATTGTCAATTAAGACATACAAGTGGAAGCTTTCAACCCTTTTCAAAGAGGTCCCGAAATCCATCCAAAGGACTCTAAAACCATCAAAAACTACAATTTAAGCCATGCAAGACCTTACACTTTCTTCTAACTCGGTTAAGTGTGCAAACATCACCAAAATTAGATCATTACCAAAATCTCTACGTTTGCAATGACTTTGAGGCAACTATTTTGGACTACTCACAAACATTATTATTTTGCAATGCAATTGCTCAAAAAAAACGAGCTAATATAATTTCTTCCTCCATTTTGCCACAAATCCCTAACCCCACCCTCACACATTGTCCCTTCATCCCGACCAACCTCCTCTTAGCACGATCAATTGTCATGGGCCACTGCAATGGAAAGCAATGGTAATGGTAACAAATGCCATTCACCTTCTTCCTTGACAAGTGAAGGTTTTGTTTCCACTCATTTCATTTTCCTTGAGCAATCTCTCTAAATATTGTATAGGTAGTTTCACGTTGTAAATCTTGCCATTTTAGTAAAGTTGATTTATCATATAAGATTAGTTGGTGCTTTCCTTAATCCACGCTCTCCTGTTGTCCCTCTCATCTGGCACCCCTCCTCTTTGTGCGACGGACTATGAACTGCAACTGATGGTAGCGACTGGTGGCCAGTGAGTTATATAGGAATTTTAGTTGGTGATTTCTTTCATTCATCACTAAAGCTAAAGCTATAGAAAATTTTATTAGGAATTCTAATCTTATATTTGGTGTTAGGGTGTCTAGCTTGTTAATGATATGTATTTGGATAGCACTCACCCATGAAGTGAATTGTGACCATGTATTTAAATTCATACTTTTCTTACTTATTTTGTTTACATGTTTTTGTAGTGATATATATTTGGGATGATCACATTCTATATTTTAAAGAAATTTTCTCTAATTATGTTTAAACTTATAAATTCTCATTCTTAACATTAGCTTTACACTGACACCTTGTATATCACTAGTTTATGTGGAACTTGGCCATCTGATGAGTTTATGAGATCATAGCTTGCATGGCATTTTAATTCATTTATCTTGAGCTTACAAGTCATAACACTTACACATTTGTCTTTAATCTTTTAACACAATTGTATAATTATGTAGTTTATGTTATAAGTTGAGCTTATTTATCATTAGAGTTTGTGTTAATAAAGAAATATAATCATTGGAGATCTTATTGTTAATTCAATTAAATTAGCATAACTTGGTCTTCATACTCATTTGCACTTATGTGAGTTTAGTTTGTATATTTGATTACTTAATAATTCATTTATGCATGCTTTATTATAAGGATTTTGAGTTGGATAAAATTTCATGAATTAAATACCGATAGAGATAAATGAATAAAAAAGTTCCACACATTAAAAAAAAAATTGAGACCAAAATGCGATCGACCATTTGTTATTTGAATTTTAGCAACAGCAATTTTGAGACCAAAATGAACTTGCAATTAGTTGTGACTGGATGCATCCGGCTGCAAATCATATTTGAGATGAATATTTTTGCAGCCATCAGAATGACAAACTAAGTAGTCACTAATTAGCATATACCACCACAAGTGTCATTTTGTAACTATTTGACCATCGAAAATGTATAGTATTATTGTGGTGGATAGAAGGAATTATTTTACATGTGCTATTTGCACAAGTATACACTACAATGATTACCTTTCCTGAAGATTTCCAACTGCATAGTTTCCAAGATGCTAAAGGTTTATAGCCAACTGAGCTTTGGAACACCAGCACATTTTAGGCCCAAAGCTCAGATTTCTATAGCAAGTGTTGGACAGCTTGGGCTTTAAGAGCTTCTCTTAGAGAATAAACCAATTTCTCCAAGCCTGGATCATCTTTATATTTGATCCATGACGTTTCAAACTGCATTCCCTTGCATCTGCATAGTAAAGAGAAAAAGATCATGAAATTTGAAATTAAAGAATAAGATAATACAAAAAGAGGGAGGAGCAGAAGCTCTTAGAAAGCAATCCCATGCTCACTTCTGAAGTAAAATTAGAGAATCTAAAATGAAATTCCGTATAGATTCACGGCTCTCTCTGGTCTCTACTTCCTTGTACAAATGAATGAGCTCATCTAACAACCTGATAATCAATTATATGGTCAGTATAATAATTTAGCAGCTTACAACTAAGAGTGATGCTTAAGTTGCCCAAAGCTTATTAAACATTAGTTGATAGAATGCCAAAAAAAGAGGAGAAATGGGCCCAAAGTAGAAGCATCAATAGGGTTATCTATTTTATGAATTTACATATTCCACGAAACATGCGCAAATAATTACTTGAGGACAAAGATAACATTAGATATATTGTTCCTCTTTTATCATAGAGAAGTTGTACAAGCAAACAAAAAGGCAGCCAACAAAAGTTAAACAATGTTAGGTCTTAAACTCACCTTGCCATGTAAGGCGATTTCCTGACCCACGTCAGTTTTATGATTGAATGAATTCGCTCCAGGACCTGCAAAACAACCTAATTCAGTAATTTAAAATCAGTAAAATTGGATTAACAGGTTCCTTTCAGCAAAATCTATTAATTACCAGAAGAATAGTTTCATCATCATCAGTATGCAGCCACTGAAAGAAGAGAGGAAAAATTCGATGGAAGTGCATTAACAATACAAGCCCCATTGCACTCAAAACCGGTTCAATAAGTTGAAGCCATGCAATACGATGTTCTCTACTAAAAGGGTGGCGTTCCAAATGCCCTAGCATCTCATTTAGCATCCGTTCAAACCTTCCAAAAAGAAATTTCTAGTAGCACAAACATACTTCAAAAAATAAAGCCCAAATCTAGCAACAATTTTTACTGCCAAAATGAAGTGCCTAAAATATAACATAAACAAAAATAAGATTTTAAGCAATAGATAAAAGTAACACAAGTAAAATGAACATGAACAATGAAAACAATCATCATATTGGCATCAACTTCCAAGTCACTTCTTCTTCCAGCACACATCACCATTTGGATTTCTCGAAAAAAGAGCTGAGGCCCCACTAATCTCCTTAGATTTCTTAAACAGAAAATTGGCGCTCCATCATTCTCCTTTTAAGACTATCATATTGTGCTCATATTCATACTAGTTGTTATTCAGGACAAGTGAAACACTGATACGTCAGGGGACCCAGGGAAGCTATTATTCATTATGTGAGGAGGAGAAATCAAGAAGTTGTTTAATTGTTTAGGAATGTTTCCTAAATCATATTTAATTTTTTTAAGAAGGTTTCCTAAATTATGTTTAATTTATTTAGAAATGTTTCCTAAATTATGTTTAATTTATTTAGGAAGATTTCTTAAATTATATTTAATTTGTTTAGGAAGGTTTCCTAAATCATGTTTAATTATTTATGAAGGTTGCCTAAATTATGTTTAATTTAGGAAGGTTTTCTAAATTATATTTAAATTGTTTAGGAATGTTCTATTTATGCTATTGTGCTCTATGGTTATTTAAGTGGGAGATGTCTAGAGTTTTAGGATCATACCATTGATGAGTTTTGTGAGTGTTAGTTGTCCATTATTTTTATGATGGATTTCAGAGGTGCATAGAATTTTGGAGAAAATGTCCTCTCAAAAGAGGACCATTGTATCTTGCTCGTTCGTATTTCATTTATTATCAATAAAAAATTGTGGTTTGTTGAATTCTCCTGGTTTGTTAGCTGTTTTTGATACCAAGGCGTATCAAACACTGAGTACATTCAATAAATTCCATAGGGATACAACTTTAATTCTTCTCATTGTATTCAAGTAAAATGAGTGTTTGCTACTCATTTTGAAGCCGGACAATTTGATGTTGTTAGGATAGTGCGATGAATGAATATTGGGCATTTAAAAAAAATTAGGACTTGCAGATCAAAATTCACTAAATAGACAAAAAATTCATATTTTAGGTGTAAATTAAAAAATTAAATTAGAACAAAAATGATAACACAATGATCAATTAAATCTAAAGAAACCTACAAGAAATTAGAACCATGAAAAAATCAACAGGAAAAAAAATTTTTTACAACTAAAATTCTACTTATATCAAATTTGAATAGAATCAATAAATTTAACAACCCAACAACAATATATTTAGAAGATAAAAGATAAAGGGAATATATTTAACAACCCCAATTTCTGAAAATAATTAAAAATAGAAAATCTGAATTTATGATTAAACTGGAGCACATCGGCTCTAATCCTTTGAGCGTTGCAGCATTAGGCCTAGAGCGGGGTGGTGCCAAAAAATGTTATGGCGACATTGAAACCTTCGTTTGTAAAGTAATCGGGAACTGACTTGCATCGATGTGGCGCTACACACTAAAAATCAATTTTATATAATATTTTTCCCACTCATTGTTTCCCCAGCTAGTGTCGGCTTGCTGAGCAAGGGAGAGAAGAAGAGGAGAGGGAAAGAGAAGAGAGAGAAAAATCTAGATTTTTTGTTTTCGGATTGCTTTGTCACTTTTATAAAAATTGTTCAAATCGAGGTAAGGGATTATAATCCTATCTCTGTTTTCAAATATTTTGATTTTGACTATTGAATTCTCCTCAAACCTGATTTACTGTATTTTTCAAGGCTTTATTGAACTTTTACCGCACAACTTTTTGTATGTTATTATACTGATTATCTTGAATATTTTGATTGCAATATTTATGAATTTCACTGAACAAAATAGAAGTTATTTAATTTTGTATGATTTACACTATATAAAAATTGTGTATTTTTATTTAAGTATACTGTTAATACAAGTGGTGCAACCAAAAAAATTACATTAGGATTGCAAATTAAAAGTCTTCATTATCATAAACATAGACAAACACATATATAATATAATAATACTAGAACACAACACCTTACAACTTATATTAATTAAGAGAAAAAAAAATACATATGAGGGAACCGTGGATCGAGAAGAAGAGGTAGAAAAACGAGACGAATTAGTAGAGCGGAAGGGGAAAGGAGGCTAGCTCGCAAGCTAGAACAAACCCGCATGTTTAACTTTCCAAAAAATCATCACATATCTCTCTAAAATTGTCACAAAACAGCCCCACTTATAGGGGAGAAAAAAGGAAAAAATAATTAATGCATGGAGTTAAAGCACCACCCAAACAGCTACTAGAAACTCCTCAAAATCTTATCATCCACTAGAGCTACTCCAACATTTTCATGTATATATTCATTTTGTACCCTGTCTCAAAGAGTAAAGCCACTCATCCACTTGAGAATCCTCATCTCCGCAACACTTAACTTAATATATGCTTCTCTTTTAATGGCCAACATTCTGCATAATAAAGAATTGCATGTCTCATCACCATCATCTTATATATTTTTTCCTTAAGTATGAGGGGGACTTTTTAATCACAACAGACCAGATGCATTCCTCCACTTCAACCATCCAACTTGAATTCTACTAATAATATCCCCATCTATTTCACCATCACTCTGAATAATAGACCCAAAATATCTAAAATGTGTACTCTTGCTAATGACTTGATCACCAAAATTCACAATCCCCCCACTATATATATTATAACTAAAATAAACTTCATATAATCGGCTTTAGATCTACTCAAATGAAAACCTTTAGACTCTAAGGTTGACCTCCATAATTCAAGTTTACCTTTAACTCTCTCTCTCTAGTCTTATCAACAAGAAGAATAACATCAGCACAAAACAAACACTAGGGTACAACCTCTTACAAATGTCTAGAGAGAACATCCATGACTAAGCAAAAAGATATGGGCTTAAGGTTAGGGATGATCCTTGATATAATCCAACTAAAATAGGAAAATACTTGATCAAACCACCTTGTGTTTGAACACAAGTAATATATCCTGCATATATATATTTAATGACTTGTATATAAGCATTATTAACCCCTTTCTTTTCTATAACTCTCCATATCACTTCTCTTAAAACTTTATCATATATTTTCTCTAAATCAATAAATATCATATGTAGATCCTCCTTATTCTCTCTATACTTATCCATCAAACCTCTCAATAAATGTATAGCTTCCATAGTAGATCTACCCGGCATGAAACCAAATTGATTTTGAGAAACATTAGTATCACGTCATAATATATGCTTCATAACTCTCTCCCATAGTTTTAAAGTATGACACATTAACTTAATTACTCTATAATTCACACAATATTGTGCATAACACTTATTCTTAAAAATAGAAATCAACATACTCATTCTCCACTCATCTGGTATCTTTTTAGTCTTCAAAATAATATTAAAAAGTCTAGTAAGCCAAAAAATTCCTTCATCTCCTAAGCATTTCCACCTTTATTGGAATATCATCATGTCCAATAGCTTTTTCACACCTTATTTTCTTTTAAGTCTCTCTTACTTTGATTTAACTAATACATCGATAAATATAAAAATCTTTATTTTTATTTAGCATGCTAAGGTCACTAAATTCAATTGTATTCTCACAATCTTCGAAAAGTTTGGCAAAATATATTATCCACCTTTGTTGAATATACTCTTCTAATAAAAGCACTTTTGATCATCATCCTTAATGCACTTCACTTGAATAAAATCTTTACTACTCTTATCTCTTTATTTGGCTAACTTATACATATCTTTCGTCCTCCTTAGTATCTAATCTATTATATAAATTATTAAAAGCTAAAATCTTTGCATCGCATATTACTATCTTAGACTTCTTATGGACCTTTTTATAATTTTCCCAATTATCAAAGTTTTTACGGCTAAACCATTTTTTTATAACAAAGCTTCTTATTTTTATCTTTTCTTGCACATTTTAATTTCACCACCAATTATTTTTACTATTATGAGTTTTTCCCTTCGATACGCCAAGTGCATCCTTTGCAACATTCTTAATAACACTAGCTATTTTTTTTCACATAACATTAGCTTCCTCATACACAGACAAAATCTTAAGATCTAAAATCTTACTCTCAATAATTTTGTTAATATTTTTTAAATGTCGTCATCTAATCCTATAACAATATTTTACTTTATTTTTTCATATTTTGCCCCTTCATGTTGAAGTCTATAACTAATAAGCTATATTGAGCACATAAACTTTCACTCGGAATAAATTTATAATCTTTGCAATCTAAACAATCTATTTTTTTTATAGAAATTAATCAATCTGAGTTTTACTATATCTATTCTTATAAGTGATGAAATGCTTATATCTTTTCTTAAATAAGGTATTAGCAATTACAAAATCATGAGATATAGAAAAATCTAATATAATTTTACCACCTTCATTAGTAGCTCCAAACACAGTCATCATGAATACTTTTAAAATCATCAACATCTCTACCAACATGTTCATTTAAATCTCTTCCAATAAAAAATATTTTTTCAAGAGGTATCTTTTGTATTAATTCTTTTAAGTCATTCCAAAAATTTAATTTTAAATACATATTCAAACAGATTTAAGGAATATAAGCACTTCTAATATTAATAATCGTATAATCTTAACATCAACAACAATCTCTAAAATTACAATTTTATCTCCAATTTTATTAATTTTTATAACATTATCCTTCAAACTCTTATCTATAATCACACATACACCTTTTTTAATATGATTCCTGACAGAATATCATAGTTTAAATCCTAAATTATCAATCTCCTTACCCTTTTATTGAACTCATTTAGTTTCATGAATGCATAGAATATTCATCTTATACAAATTATAATATCAATTAATTTTATTAATTTGCCTGTAAGGAAACCTATATTTTAAGTTTCCATCTTAATTTTGGTTTCACATACTAGTTTATTCGCCCACATCCATCCACGATATGAGAACCCTTGCCTATTTAACACTACACCCGAGCGTCAGTGCAGTGGCCCTTGCACACTTCTCGTTGTATTCAAATCATACAGCACGTCGCTTATAAGGAACACCCTAGCATTAACACAATATACTAAAAGATTCATGTCATGATTATTCGATAAGTTTTATGCTAGCTATCGACTACATATTGATTACTTAACACAACCTTTCACTTCTCTCATCCAGAACTTGGGACCTGACAACGATAGTGATTATTTTACATCATTGATATCATAGACAAAAAAAATCCAAAAGCCCATAAATTTTGTTTCTAAAGGGAAGAAAAGCTCAATAATCCAAAAAGGCATTGTCATCCCTATAAGAGACAAACCAATCTCTAAATATCTCAACCAAAGTTTCCATCCATCAAATCATTTTTTATTTTAAAAGATTTTTTATTTTATCAACAATACATCTTCAAAATAAATAAGTAAATTTTGCTTTTTTTAAATTTTCCTTTGCTATTAAAATACTTCACTGTGGTAGAAATCTATCCTTTAAAACCTAAAATGTTGGCATTTGTATTGGCAATTCTAAGAATATAATATGTTAATTCTACAAATAATAAGCAACACGAAAAGTCAATGATATCTTAAAATCCACCTTAGCCCTTCTGATAAGGCCCAAAATATATTGAAATGACTGATGGAAAAATATCAAAGGTATAAGGGAAAAACTCTAATATGAGAAAAATGAAAGAAATTTTAAATCAAGATATTGACCAAAACATCCTAGATCTAATAACAAAAGGATTGTTCCCTTACCTAACAGTAAATATCCTTCCATATTTGGTGAAATGAGATAAAAAACATTGAAGATTAGCAATGAATAATAGAAATCACAAGATTGATGAGAGATTCAATAATATAGATTAAAAATTCAACTATCTTAAGAAATTGTTAGTGCAAGTTTTGTTAAACCAATGGCATGTCCAAACACCTATACATGATTTTAAGGATGACTTAGAACTTCCCAAACACAGAAAAGGTAAGCTTCCAATAAAATGTCTGGCTCAACTACTAACCCATCTACCCTATATACTTTTTGCAATTAACAATATCAATTTATTCAATAATATATATATATATATATATTATAATATATATATAATATATATATATATATATATATATATATATATATATATTAGATCATGCATATTTTACATCATATAAATTAATATATATAATTAGATGCATGATATATTTACATCATAGTATAAAATGCACAATAAGAGGCGCTCTGCGCAATTCTGCCCAAAGAGCCTCATGCTTAAGCTTTTTTGGGTCCAGGTGAGGCGTACACCTCTGGCTTGTGAGGCGTGCCTCGGAGCTGATTGCGCAATTCTGAGTGAGGCGCACGCCTCATGTAGCAGGTCCCACACACTTAAGTTCTAAATGAAATAACCTTTCTTCCCCTTTCTTCTTCCACCTACCCGAAACCAAACGACCAGTTCGCAAACCCGCAAGTCCGCACACTAGCTCCGCTCGGCCTCCCTTTGCCACCTCTCCCGCGCGCCACCTCATGCCAGTGAGCTTTTAGTGTCCGGCCGCCCTCTACGACAACTCCACTACCGATTTTAGGTATTTTTAGTTCAAGGAAAGATTTTTCAAGTTATAGAAAATCTAGAATTTTTTATTTTTTGAGATTTTTCGATTTGTTTTCGCTTTTCGTATTTGGTGAATGGAGAAGTTACTCGCATGAAGGAACACTTATCTGGCTCACATAAGAAATGTAGCACCTTGTGTGAATGTGTCGAATAAGGTGGAGGAAAATTACTGCTTACATGAAGAAGAGTACCACGGCCAAAAATTTACACAATGAGCAAATTTGATGAAGGGTCGAACATGGTGCTTACTTCGGGAGCGAGAGTGAAAGGGCTCTTCCTCCACTATACATAATAAAGGTGCGCGGGGTCCTACGGACCAGTATATGATTAATCCAGGAGAGGATAGAGGACAAGCAAAGATGATGTATACAGCTGGTACCAGAGAGGTGTAGATGTCAGATTTGCATGGATATTGGCAGATTTTTTTAGAATGTCATACCATTTAATGTTGCGACATCGCCGGCCTACTTCAATATTGTGATCTGTAGGGTTGATGGGAGAGGGTTGAAGGCACCTTCAATGTACGAGTTGAGAACATGGATATTGTCATATAGTCAAGTGCAAACAAAAGAAGAAATCGACTTTCAACACTACAAAATGAACTTCCTTGTGTATATATATTATGCACAACAGGGATAATGAGTGGTTCATAAATGATGAGAAAAGTTTGTCATTATCAGACCTGCATCTAGAGGATCTATGTGTGGATGCTTGAGGGCCGAAGCAGCACATCCACTAGTTCTCAGCACAACAAGCAAATAAAGATATCTCACAATTCTTGTTGTTATTATATAATATATATATTATATATATATATATATATATATATATATATATATATATATATATATATATAGTATAATAATAATATAATATTATAGTGCAATGAACATGCACTAATCATTCTTATTTTATTCAAAGAGATAAATGAGTAACATTGAATATGATGAAGATTTGACATTCATAAATAACAAATTGGAGAAAGAAGATTTCTCTTGAAAACCCATTTAGTGTGGGACATGATTTGTTTTATATGTTTTTTTTTATTTGTACTTTGGGAGTTTTGATAGACTTATATTTTGTAGTTTTGTACTTTGAATTATGCTATGAGATGCATATATTGCATCTATTTTATTGTTTTCCAATAATTTCACTTGTCATTTAGATGTTTTTATTGTATGATAGACTTTTAATGTTATTTACCTGCTAAAATACTTAAATTCTCATTTACGCAATTTTTTGCCTCACACCGCCTATAGACTTATTTACGCAATTTTAAACTTTGATTTACATGTATAACATTTATACATGAATTGGGTGAAAATAAAACTATTTGGTAGCATAAAGTAATCAAGCTTATAATATATATTAGATATGTAACATGCTTTATTGAATAGCTTATTCTTTTTTATAATTTTAATTATGATTAAATGTTTAAAACAAATCAATTTCATTATTTATAACATGTAACTATTTAATCATAAATAAATAAACATATATATATATATATATATATATATATATATATATATATATATATATATATATATATATATATATATATTATAAAAGCCTAAAAATAATTTCAATATATAAAATCATTTAATATAAATATCAGATTAATTTTTTCTTTATCAAAAATAATTTCAATATTTAATAGTTAACATAAGTTAATTTAATTTATATAAAATTTTTAGTTAATACAATGTACCTATTTCATAATTTTGTAAACAAAAGAGGATATCTTAAAAAAATTATTATAACTTATTCCATAATTTTTAATAAATATTCAATTTATTCCAATTTTGTAAGCTCTAGACGTTTAAATTTCAATCTCTAAATTCCTATTGGCTGGAACGAGTAGGCTCAAGCATGTGGCTTGCTACAATTGGGCTAAGGAGTCAAGGGACCATGCATACGTTGAATTGTATCTACATGTAAAGCCAATTGGATAGGGATTGATGAGATTAGCAGCATGTCATTAGATTTTATACTTTAGATCCAATGGAAATTGGAATTTTCTTATAGCTCTCACGCTCTAGCCTAGGGCTGCGGGATTCACGATATTTAGAGATGGCATTGGATGGTGCATAACGGCCTGGTGTTGATTAGACTCAATTGAGAAGAGGTTCACCTATGCCAGCAGTAGCGCCAACAACAACAGCCAGCAAAACCTCCTGATGCCTTTTTTTTTTTTTTTTTGGGTGTGAAAACTAAACTCTGAGTATATGGAGAAAGGAAGATTTCGTATTCCTAGCCTAGGGATCCTCTCTAGGATTAATCCAACCAAACCTAAACCTCTGCAGCAAGACCAATGAGCTCTAAGGAGATGGAAAGTGGAAGAAGGTAGAGGGCTATGCCATCGTAATGTTTGGTAAAGAAGATAGCCTCATGCAGGTTAGCTTACCTTGTTCATCTTCTCTAGAACTATGATAATATGCGTGAAGGGAGAAAGAGCTTAGGAAGATGAGAGAAAGTGCCCGAAGAAGATAGAGCTATGGAGAGATGAAAAGGGTTGTTAGAGTATTGAAGTTTCTTGGAATGATCTCCTTTTCCCTCCTCATCTTCATTGTTTTGGCATGGAGAGCAATATGGAGCTGCTCTTGGAGAGCAATATGGAGCTTCTCTTGGAGAGCAATACGCACCAAGGTATGGAGATTATTAAGGGATCAATGGTGGCAACCCTAATCAATTCAAAGCATTTAGTCTGTGCCAAATTAACTGGGGGATAAGATTAATTTAGGTTTACCTAATTCAATAAGCTAGGATTGGCTAAGACTTCAAAGATTGACCTAAGTGAGTTTTCATCAACCATTTGCCAAATTCAAATATGTTGCCAACACCAATATCACAGCACCTCCTTCATGTCTCGCTTGCGTCAGATCTAAGTAAAACGGCCTATCGCTCATCATCCCATGTCCACACACATTCCAATCCTTGCACTAGATGCATCACCTACTAAACTTGGTTTTATTATGTTTGCAATAGTGCTACCCTTCTACTATCATTTATTGTGTGGCATTTGCTTTGGAATATCTTACAAAATGGAGTTCAAGCTTAGTTCATGTAAATCACTTCTTTTGTTGGGTTATTTTTATCCCAAAAATAAAAAAAGATTTTAAGGATTGTCCTTTGACCCGATAAGAAGATTTTAAGGGTTGATCTAGAACCCATGTAAAAGGCCTTCAGCTCAAAAGAAGATCAATGAGCTTGCAATAGCTTTTGCTTTTATGATTGGTAAAGCTTGTTTTCTCACATTTGCGGCTTAGTGAGTTAATGTAAGCTTGAGGAAAAGTTGAGCCACGTGCCACTATAAATCTCATTGTCACGTGATTTGTTTTCTAACGTTGAATTTTTACTCTCTTTCTCTCATGTATTTGCAATAATCCCAAACCACCCTAGGATGTGATTTTCCTTTCATTTACATGCATTATTTTACGCAATTTTTACCCGCCCCCAAAGATTTACATCAGTTTCTTGATCAACTAAATTGAGAATTCCAAATCATTTCAACATAAAATCCTAATTACTTCTTAGCTGCGATATAAGTACCAAATTTGGGATACATAGGATTATGCAAGGAAACCCCACACCAAGAACTCCATTCACTAATGAAAGCTCCATTTTTCTAACTGAAACCTAATTCCTCTAGTGAAACTAAACAAACATTTCATTTATTCTCAGCATCCAGATAGATTTGATGGTCCCTAGATCCTACATTCCAAATTAAATCACGCGCTTCTTATTGACAAAATAAACTACCTATAAAACTCAATAACATCCAATCAAGTATTTTTGTAGGAAGTAAGCATATGCACATATTCCAAAGTTCAGACCTTACTTAAACATATATAAATTATCATGATTTTGACCAACCTTTTTCTAGTAGTTAGATATTATCAAAGATCAGATAAATTTTAAGATGCTCGAACTAATTGAGCTATTCCTTCAACAAATACTATTTAGAGAATATAACATTTCACATAGCATCAAGTATAACATATATAAATTATCAAAGATCTTACTTAGATTTGATGGTCCTTAGATCCTCCACACCAAATTAAATTACACTATTCTTATTGACAGAATAAACTATCTATAATACTCAATCAGATCTTATCGAGTATTTTTGTAGGAAGAAAGCCTATGAGTATATTCCAAAAGTCAAAGATCTTAAACATATAAAAATTATCATGATTTTGACCAACCTTCTTCTAGTAATTAGATATTATCATAAATCAGATGAATTTTAAGATGCCCGAACTAGTTGAGCTATTCCTTCAACATATACTATTTAGGAATATACATTTCACATATCTTCAAGTAAAGCAATACTTGGACAAATAATTATTCAAACATGAGGTAAAACCCATTCCGTATCCCAAATTCCATTATGAAAGCACCAAGCACTATGAAGTCTGTTTTTTTCTACTCATAAAGCATTTAGTACTACTCTTCGCCTAAGTTTTATTTACAATTCACCAATTCAAAATCAACATCTCAATAGAAAGACAAACAATAAGTTCATAATAAAGCAATGCAACTCTGAGAGAGCAAAATAACATAAAGTAATAAATTGAACAAGATAACAAGGATCAAGGTTTACCAAGAGCTACGTGGATTTTTTCGTTGTGTGCAAGTTAATAAAAGTGTGGAAACCTCAATTATACGGGACCACAGGTCATCGCTGGTAGCAATATTTCGACAACATACATCCAAAAATGCTTCTTCATACCATCCTAGCTCAGTAGCATTTACATTCTTTCCTAGATGGATTAATGCAAGCATCCCCTGCTCCTGAGGAAAAAAAAAACATTTTTTAATAATTTTGCAAAGCACATATACCCATGAGAGAAAAAAAAAAGATAAATATATTATGGAAAGTGGAAAGTTGAATTTTCCAACAAAGATATTATCCTGGTGCTAACTATGGAAGGCAATATTCAGCCTAACCATCAATTCTTAGAAAGTTATTGGAAATAAAAAAACTCAACCACATGCATAAGATGATGATAATGAAGTGGTCAAATTAAATGACATGTTACATCACCATGGACTTGATTGTTTACGCATAACTATAGAAAACAACTAATTGATGTTCTTACTGATGATGATAATAAAGTAATCAAATTAACGGAACTGTGCATTGCCCTTACAATTCCAAAACATCAAAATACATGCTTTCAGTACCTAATTTTAGTTGAGAGACCCTGGAAAACTTGAGTAACGGTTTGGAAACAGAATGCGTGGACCAAAGGTGAAATAATTATAATATATGCAAAAAAAACAAATTAATAAAAAATCAACAACAAAAGTTAAAACTAGCAACACATAACAAGAATAAATAAAAATCGAGATTCATAAAGTCAACCTCAAACAGTTCCGATAAAGTTAACAATAACGATGATGATGATGATGATGGAAACTTTTCTATGGAAATATAACAAAATTGAATCTAAATCACCACACTATTGTAACATATTTCTAAATAGATTTGTCCCACATAATCAAAGAAAACATTCCTCAGGACCACCTTAAAGATGTTTCATCTACTAACTATGCATTCCATCTATAGAATTCAATAAAACTACCTTTATTGCTAAAATTCATATCAAAAATAGCCTAATTCAACAGTAACATTGTAAATTCCTAAATATTTGCTTGATCATTAAATTATAAACTTGGTTTCACGACCCTATAACTCATGGACTTAATCTCTCAATGGCTAATCTACATTCAAAACCATAAAGAAATATATAAATCAGATGCTCACTGAAACTACAAGATCATAGCATGATTAGGGGTGTAAGTGAGCCGAGTCAACTCGAGCTCAACTCATTAACTACGAGTCGAGCTTATCGAGCCATGACTACGAGCTCAAGCGTATACTCGAGCTCGTATATTAAACGAGCTCGAGCTCAGCCAAGCCTGAAAGCTCATTGAGCCGCTCAGTTAAATTAAAATATATTTAAAAATTAATTTAAATTAGCATTATATAATATATTTAATATTTTTAAATTAATTATATATTAAAAAAAATTAAAAAAATAAAAAATTAATTTAAAACTAAGAAATCAAGCTCAACAATCGAATCAAGCTCGAGCTTACAAATTTTTTAACAAGTCAAGCTTGAGCTCCAGCTCAGTAAAAATTAAACAAGCTTAGCTCAATCAGGTAAATACTCGACTCGACTCGACTCGTTTAAACCCCTAAGCATTTTGCATGAATTCCCTACTCATCAACACACTACCTATGTTATTGATTAAATCTTAATAAATAGTAAGCCATATGCAACATTTTATCCATCTTCATATCAAATGGCACAAACTCCGGCATAAAAATGCATGGCAAGTTGAAGATCAAATACTTGCCCATTATCCCTTTGAAATAACCCCCTCTATACCATCGGAAGGAGGACGTGAGGATAATCAAAGCTTAATCAGGGACAAGGTTTATAACCTTGAGTGTTAACATTCAATTTAAGATATGCGATGAGAAATAAAATAGAAAAATACTAAGCACAATTCAGAAACAGAAGGACGTGATAAATGCAAAAGCAGAAAATGAAGACCACTGCATCAGTGATGGAAGGAAATTGCGATATTTGGAATAGTTAAAAACTGAAATGGACACAATAATTGGTATTCAATATCACAATTTAGTACCTTCACCTCAGGTGACCAGTGATCCAATGTTGTCAGAGCACATGGCATGACCAATGCGCACAAATTTCCCAAATGGGGATAAATAACCTAATAAAAATGCAATTACTGAAACCAATCAAAACTCAATTAAGAAGCAGGAAGATGCAGAAACGAAACAAGATTATTCAAAATATAAAACCTGGGTCACGAGCCACCTAAACTGATGCGCCGCCACGATGGAATTCACGACCGGAGCCCTCACCGACCCCGCCACAAACACTTCCTCATCGGGATCAACGCAAGTCTCCTTCACGACCGCCTTGAGTTCCGGAAGCACTTCAGCCATCAGTTCAGCAACCATCTCGTGTTCCGCTGCAAAAGATCCAGCAGCAGAAATCTCACGCAACGCTGATTTCGCCAATGACGACAAATCCTTCGGAATCCAATAAACAGAAGGAGATTCGACTCCCTCCGCCGATGCTAGTGCGGCGCAGCAAAGGCAGAAGTTCTTGATTTCTCTGTCGACCGACTTTGGCGCCGTATTCTGCGGAAGAAGAGATTCTAGAAGTGATTTGACGGAGACGGGTGAGCCCGCGGGTGGCGTGTACAGGGTTCTGGCTAGGGTTTCTCGTATCTGCTCCGCTAGCCTGACAAAGGAAGAGTCAATGAAGAAATGTAGAAAAGAGAGAATGAGGGAGAGAGTACCGGAATAGGAGGTTTCGCGGGACGGAGAGAAGCCTGCGAGGAGAGAGCTCCGCTGATAGGGACGGAGAAGCCATGCAGCCGCTGCCCGCGATGTCTTCCAAGAGTCGGTCCAGACTCCGCAACCCAACCAGTTACCAATAAAAATTTCATAACTCGCTGAAGTCTAAAAACCGACTTAAATACTCTGTCGTCTGGATTTGCGTTTGCGGCAAATTTTGGGTGCTTTTCGCTTTTGGGACAGCTGCTGTGGGTAAAGTAACTTGGATGGCTTTTTATTAATTTTTGAATCAATTTTTTTTAGTATAAAAATAAAAATAAAAATTATATTAAAAAATTGCTTCAAAAAATAATTAAAAACCCCTCAAAACAAAATTTAAGTGGTGAAAGTTATTTTTTGAAGTTGTAATACATAAATTATTATATTTTATTTGAATAATATAATTATAAAATTGTTGTGTTGTAAATTAAATTCTCATCGCAGAAAAAATGAAATTGTTTATAGAGTCTTCCTAAACGGACCCTTAGCTAGTTCTCCCACAAAATCTTCTTTAATAGTTTTATTGTCGAAAATTAATACTAAGATGATTTATTTAATTTATCATTACGTTCGACTGCTA
This sequence comes from Dendrobium catenatum, assembly GCF_001605985.2. Taxonomy (NCBI): domain Eukaryota; kingdom Viridiplantae; phylum Streptophyta; class Magnoliopsida; order Asparagales; family Orchidaceae; genus Dendrobium; species Dendrobium catenatum. The sequence goes on along the minus strand of NW_021319483.1, from coordinate 1,598,934 downwards.
TTTTTCCAAAAGAAAAATATTTGAGAATTTAAGGATCATATCACTAACTATTAGGCTTAATTATACAAAAACACAGTATGATAATTTACAATTTAACTAATGAAAAAATAATGAGTTGTGAATAAAAAATTGACCAAAACTCAAAATAAAGATGAACAAAGAGAGGCAGAGACTTCGAAAAATAAGACTCTAAATTAGCATAAATCACTCTCAAATCAGATGCATTTTTTTTTATATAAGACTAGGGTCGTCTCCTAGTTGCAAAGTACAACAAAATAAGCTAAAACCAACAAATTCGGACCCATTACTATGAGAAGCATGTTTCAAGGAGCAACTAGTGTAATAGGAAAATTGAAGAGCATAATTCTTTGGAGATAAATTATAAAAAAAAAAATTGGGCAATCAAATTTGAGTCGGCTAATATCATTTTCAAGAGTTAACGTCGTAATATTGTGAGAGAATATTTTGGGCATCACTGTGAGGGACAAAGGCAGGTTCCAACTATTGCTGGTGATGAAGGTGCAGACATTAGATGAAACGATATTGAAGATGGGAGAAAAGAGGAGCCAAATGCATGAGAGAGAGAGAGAGAGAGACTTATCAATATTTGATTAGATATTTATTTGTCTTCCTTCGTCAATAGGAAAACATTAGGAGCCTTAACGCCACATTACTACCACAGTGCTCCATATATATATAATTCTGCTTAGTTTGGATGAGACGTTTATATTGGATAAATACATAGAGACTCTACTAGCCGCAGTTGTCATTGATGAAAATGGTGGCATATATCCCTTGCATTTGTTATTGTGGAGGCTGAGTCAAATAAGATATGGGCGTGATTCTTACAGTTGTTGCATGACCTCATTCCACGAGTTCCATCCTAACAAGAAATATGCTTTGTATTTGGAATAGTTAGAGGATTTCGTAAAGTTTTCCTTCATGCAACACACTGTCATTAATTACGTCACCTAATAGAGAACTTCAAAAAATTCATTCGGAGTGTTGGAGTTACTTACTCTGATGATGTTTGTGAGAAGATGTACTTTGTTTGGAACAAATACAATTTGGTAACTTTTAACAGACAAATGTCAAACATCAAAAACATAAAGCAGGAAGCACGTCAGTGGTTAGTCTAGCGAGACGTTAGTAAGTGGAGTCTTTTGTATGCTGGTGGGTATCATCATAGAATCATAACTACAAATGTTTCAGAGTGCTTCAATAGGGTCTTAAGAATATGCTCATGGCCTACCCGTCTAGGGTTTAATCACAGCTATTTACAACAACCTCATAACCCTATTTAATAAGTGTTCCGTTGATGTAAGCACTTGGCCTGTTGCAGGAGAGTCCCCAATAAAGAAAGGTTCTTAAAGCATTTTCCTAGTATAAAATTTTTTAATTTTTGTACCAAAAATTAACTTTAAGAAGCAATAAGAAAACTGTCCCAAACAAAGCCTTACTCTCACATTTTGTAAGTTGCCCAAACTTGTCAAATTTTGTATAGTAGACATTTATATCTTTAGGTGTAGCCATTTGACTAACAAATTAGTAGTTTATACATATTGAATTTGGTTGTTATAGCTGACTTACATCACTTACTATTAAATCTACAATATATGATCATCTAGGTGTTGTATTGTGTATAATTGGACTAATATATTGATTAATCAATGCATTTAATATAATAGAATTAATATTATAATTTTATAATAATTTTGAATTGAATGCACTCATTATATTAGCTTATTTATGTCAAGCAAATTTTTTTTTAATAGTAATGCACATTGCATGTATATTATACATCTTTTTCAATTGTCATAATCTTTAGCTTATGTTGTGTGTTTTATATCACAATAATGTTTTGTTTCAATTACTGATTTCAAGTAAGGGATTTGAAATTCTATTTTAAAAAGAAAAAATTTGAAGTGCCACATTGTTCATTAAATTCCCTCTCTCTCTCTCTCTTAGTGTTCCTCCACAATACAAATTTTATTTCAACAATCACCAACTATAATATTCGACAACGGTATACATACAAAAACCTCATAGCCAACAAATTCATCATTTCCTTAGTGTGCCTCCGCTCTACAATTTTCATCTTGTCAATAACCAACTATGACATTTGACGATGATCTACACATAAGGATCTCAACACCCTCTATCGAATATTCATAACTAATCAATCTTTCTGAACTTGACTTACAATCAAGAGTGGCACATTATCTCGGTAGCATCGCAAAAACAAATTATAATATCTTTGTAAGAAGCAATTCGAGATTAGAGAGCAACCTTGACTACAGTCTTAATTTTTTTTAGTCAAATATGATCAGTAGTGGATCCAAAATCTGTGTGGAGGATGGAGGAATTAACACGATACTCTGACTTACAGTGCAATATATTATATCACATAAAATAATATCAAGAGCAGGGATTACTTTTTATTTTTTATTTATTTTTTTTAAATATGAATTAATAGAAAATAAAATCATTTTTAGCATTCTATATATATATAATTAAAATTAAAATTAAAGTAGCAAGTCGCCAGTTAAATGAACGACTTGCTATATTACAATATTATTTTTATATTAAATCATTTCAAAAAAATTTAATTTTTAATTTCTCACTATTACAAACAAATAAAAATTTATTATATTAACATAAATTTGCTCATTTTATCCACCGCTCATCTTAGCACGTCCAAAAAAATTTAATATAACATATTTTTATTTGTACCTACTAGTGACAAATTTAAAATTTTAAATATTCTGAAATAATGTAATATAAAAATAATATTGTACTAGGCGACTTGATATAGTAAAATTTTTTTTTATGCTGACTAGACTAGTATGGGTGACTTTACCTATTTTTAATTTTTTTAAAAAATATACTTAAGCTCTTAATATAATTTATAATCATACTTAGTCTTAAAATTTTCCCAAACAAATTGAGATTTTTTCCGTAAATTCAAATATTTCGCGCCCCTAACCAGGCTAACCTTGGATAAGAATCAGGAAACTTGGTGTGGCTTTCTGAATGGTTCATTTTGTCTGTTATCAAGCGGTCAAAATAAGCAGCTGCATGGTGGTGCTTTTGGTCAAGATGAGGACAACCGGACAAGTCATGCCTACTAATATAGAATCCCAAGTAGATTTATTTTATTTTTAAATTATTATGCCATTTTCTATCATACAGTGACTTGCATTTTGACCTTTAAGAGTATAGTTTGGCTGTAAAAGAGAAAAGTTAAGAATATTTCTTTTTTAAAAAAATAAAATCAAACTAATCAAAATTTATTTAAGATATTTTCAATTATTTAGTTTATTATTTTAGCCGAATTTAGTTTGCCCAATTCAATGGCCGAATTACATCAAATCAATGTGCAATGAGTTTTGACTTTTGACTTTCAAACGTTTTGAACGTTGAAAATGCGCGTTATTTTTTAACATAATAATTAATATTGTTCAACTTCTCATTAGCATTTTTATTTTTAAAACCACTCTAAAACGTTAATAATGCTTTGCCTCTAAATTATTGTTTTTAAAATTATACTATTACAATTTAATTTGCAAAAAGTACCCCTTTTTAGGCATGTTTATTACGTCTGGTGTCCTGACGTAGGTCTACGTTCGGACGCCAATAATATGTCGCCACGTGCTCTTACTCTTTACCGCGTGGCCTGACAATCTGATCCGGACCGGAACCCAGTATTGCTATGTTCGTGTATTGCTAGGTATTGCTTGACAATAACGAGAAATACCGCTCTATCAAGACCATACCTAGCAATACCTAGCAAAACCGGAGTATTGCTCGGTATTACTCGGTATTGATCTTAATAGAATGGTATTTTTCGTTACCAAGCAATACCTAGCAATATCCCGGTCTGCACAAATCAGTCAATACATAACAGTATCGGGTCCGTATCCGGGTCAGGTCGTCAGGCCGCGCGGTAAAAAGTAGGAGCACGTGGCACTATTTTACTGACGTCCGAATGTAAAGCTACGTCAAGACACCTCCCTTTTTAGGCTCCGCCATTTTCAAGAATCAACGAGTATTAAGTATAATTATGAAATAATTTAGTTATCTTTACAAAAATATACACGCAAGGTAGCATATTATTCAGGCTTCGTTTGATTCGGTTTATGCTTACATAAAAAGGAGTTTTAGAAAAGGAGGTTGAGAAAAAGCCGTTCAATAAAATGGAGTTTTTGACTTTGAAACGTTTTGAACGTTGAAAATGCGCGTAATAATTAATATTGTTTAACTTCTCATTAGCACTTTTATTAAAAAAACCACTCTAAAACATTAATAATGCTTTGCTTCTAAATTATTGTTTTTAAAATTATACTATTACAATTTAATTTGCAGAAAGGTACCCCTTTTTAGGCTCTGCCATTTTAAAAAATCAACGAGTATTAAGTATAATTATGAAATAATTTAGTTATCTTTGCAAAAATATACACGCAAGCTAGCATATTATTCAATTTGCTCGTTTATTTATAAGCCAATCAGTTGCTAAGTTATTGGTATTTTTTTAAATCATTATGAATGGAATATAATGTAGACTTTAACAACTATTTCCTTTTCAATTAATTACGATTTGTTTGTACGGTTATATGATTAGTAACCCTTGAGCTTACCGTAATTACAAATTTTAAAGTTTTTTATATATCATGTAAAATGAATTTTTATAAAAAAAACATTTCATTTATATTTCCTCAAAATATAAAATTTAAATTATAAATATTATTGAAAAAATATATATATAAGGCTATTTTTTCTCCCTCCTTTTATGACAAATCAATTTCTATTAGCCTTAGTTTAGGATAACTTTCTCACTATTTTGCTTATCAGATTGCAATCATGGATTATGTTTGACCATTATTTTTTTATGCTTTTAAAAAAATTGTTGTACTAATAAGTTACTTTCTATAACAATTTAAAAAGAATATATTTTATCTACAACTGTTTTACAACCATATTTACAAAAAGTTACAACCACCTTAAACGATCCTTAGAGGCTAATGAGTTGTCGAATATATGTATAAGAAGAAAGTGAAAATAACTGGAATGGTATGCCTTTATTTGTAAACAAACTTCTTTAGTATGAATAATTTTTTAAGGACATTTATACTACCAAAAAATAGGGTTTTCGCAGCATAATTAGGTCAATTAAGACAAACTCACACAGGCATTACACAGGCAACACATATCACATACGTAAGACTCGAAACCAAGACCTCTTAATTGAAAGCCAAACAAACCAAGATGAGTTGCATTTTAGTATGGAATAGTTCTCATGACAAAACAAGATAAGAACTAACATTAGATTTTATGTGATGCGCAAGAATTTAAATTGGAAGAATTATTATTTTAATATGTTAATAAACAATAATTAGAGCTATCAAATTTTATTTATCATAAATAAATACAAATAATAATTCTAGAATTTAAAACATCTATATATAGATATGTATTCATTTCCCATAAATCATATACCTTACTTAGAATCTATACAATCCTACAACTAATCTATCCTTAGCACAAAATAATAGATAAAACAAAAAATAGAACGTGAGAAATTTGGGTCAATCTCACACTCATGATCATCTATCCGGACATGGAGCATCACACTTTAAATATATAATAATTGATTATTTTATATTAATTCACCACCCTTTATCGATTTGTCTTCAAAATTTTTAATGTATTGATTTAACCTTCAACAACTCTTGATATTTTTAGCATGATTTAATTATGAGTATTTACAGGTCAACTTGAACTCTACATGATTTTTGAAACGGGTCGACTTGGGCACCCGAACCTGACCCGTATGTCAAACGGATTGAGCCAAACCCATAATTTTTTGGGTTGGGTTTTGTGTGGTGACAAATATTGACACCCCTACTCTTTCTGATATGTCAATGTGTTGGATATTCATACAAGTCTAAGAGGCTAAAACCCATATCTCTATACCTCCACGAATGTTCCTACATGCAATAACTTTGGAATTGAAATTAGAAATAGGGTACAGGTTGCCTACCTCTAACACGAGAATTTTGCTAGCTGACCAGACAGACAAAAATCGGATTTCAAACTCCAAATACCTTCTTTCTTCTTTTTTCTTTCTTTATCTTCTCTCCTTTCATCCTCAACAAGCTGTTGGGCATTAGGGAGCCTTTGAGTTGGAGTTAGTGAACATGTATATTTATTATTTAAAAAAAATACTAATTCGCTTTGACACTGCGGTACTACAACTTTTGATGTCACAATGCCACCAATAAAACTCTTATAATTCTCTCAAACTTCCTATATTTCATCCCCAACTCCATTGGAACATCATCATACCACAACACTTCCCTCAAAATCCCATTTTTCATTGAGCACAACGTTGGAGCGCCGCATTTCTCGTAGAGAAAAATTCCTACTTATGGTTTTCCATTTTCTCTGTCCACATTTCATAATTCCCCTATACTCGGTTCAACTGACACATACTTACAACCATTAAATCGATTAAAATTTTAATTATGAGCAGGTAATGACCTGGATTTTATATGAAAAATATTGCACGATTTGACTATAAGTTTGTCATATTTGGAAATCATTTTATCATCCAATTAATATTTTGGAGTTTTCAAATATGTTTTGAGCCTTTGATTCAAGCCCATTTGGGCTCGTATTGGACCGATTATGATGTCAATAAGTTCGTCTTGCCAATATGTTTAGTTTGACCGTAAATTTTCTAAGATAAGAGTTCAGATGCTCCTAAATTTTATTATTGAAAGTTGTTGATTCATATATGCTTTGAGATTCATGACGATTTTTAGCGACGTATCACCAATATATCACTCAATAATAAAATTTATATAACTTAATTTATTCTAATGGTAAAGCTTTCAGTTATACGAACCCCTAATATCCTTATTCCCAAATTATTTTATATTTTTTCAGCATCATTCTCCCAAAAGTGGTGAGATTTTCTATTATATGGAATTATCAATAAAATCCTTAGAGTATAGAGACTAACATGAAATAATTACAGTAATCTGTTAATAAGGGCAAGAATAGAGTTATAGATTAATAATTTAAAAAAATTCAATTTATCTTAAATAAATAAATTTTGCCATATACATATACATGTAAAAAGTCCACCAACCCAATAATTAGAAATTTTTTTTTTTTTTAAATTTCAAAATTTAAAGCTAAAATGACTTGAATTGTGGCAATGTGGCATGTATATAGCGAAAGTGTGAAAGTTCTTGAGAAGCTGAGAAGAACTCTCAGGTGGAAAACAGAGAAGAAGATGAACAGGGAAAAACATAAACGAATTGATTTCACTGATACCAGAATTATTACAGTTTGGATCAATATATAGACCCGATGTAAAGTATAAGAACCGACGGTACATCCTGACGTGGCAGCAAGAAAGTACACGCTGATGTGGCAAGAAAGACTTTAAACCGTTGGGTCTTAACACCCTCCCTCAAATTAACCATTCTCGGAGCGAATGGTTAATTTGGATCGTAGAAAATGGAAACGGTTTAAAGGTAAAGCTTTGGTGAGAATGTCTGCCAGCTGATCAGTAGTGCAAATGTGATCTACCCGAATGTTTCCCTGACGAATGTGATCACTTATGAAGTGATAGTCGATCTCTATATTCTTTGTTCTGGCGTGGAATATGGGGTTGTTAGCAATGGCGATCGTAGATGTGTTGTCGCAGTACAGCTGAGTCGGAGAATTGAGTTGAATGTCGAAATCTGCAGCGAGCCGACGAATCCAGAGTGTGTCCGAAGTCGCAGCGGCTAACGAGCGGTATTCTGCCTCCGTTGACGAGCGTGCCACGGTCGTTTGTTTCTTAACGGACCATGAGAGTAAATTTGGACCGAGAAAAGTACAATATCCGGACATGGATTTCCGATCTTTTGAATTTGCCGCCCAATCCGCATCACTGTAGCTCCTCAGCGTGAGTTCGCCGTATGTGATAGGGATGCCGAAGTCTAAGGAGCCTTTGATGTATCGGATTAGGCGTTTGAGAGCTTGATGATCGCAGTTTCTCGGGTTATGCATATGCTGGCAGACGGCATTTGTGGCGAACGCGATGTCTGGTCGCGTGATGGATAGATATTGGAGTGATCCGGCGATCTTGCGAAACAGCGTTGGATTGTTGAATGGGCTTTCGTCCCTGTGTGGTGATTCTTTGGTTGTAGCGGGGGAAGGTGCAGGCTTACAGTCGGACATACCTGCATTGCAGACGAGCTCGTGTGCATAATGGGATTGAGAAAGGAAATAGCCTGAGTTAGTTTTGATAACCTGTATGCCGAGATATAATGAAATGTCGCCTAGCTGTTTGAGGCTGAAAGCAGAGTGTAGTCGCTGAAGGATTGATTTAATTTGCTCTTGGTCGTTCCCGGTGACTAGTATGTCATCGACGTAGATCAGAATGAAGATCGTGGTGTCTTTGCGCTTTAAATGCAGAAGGGAAGGATCGGCTTTGCTGAGAGTGAAACCTAGTTGAAAAAGAAAATGCGTTAGTTTTTGGAACCATTGGCGAGGAGATTGTTTTAGCCCGTATATGGATTTACGAAGTTTGCAAACGTGTGTTGGATTTTGAGCATCCTCAAACCCGCGGGGTTGTTTCATAAACACTTCTTCCTCCAGTTCGCCGTGTAGAAAAGCGTTTGACACGTCCAGCTGGGTTATTTTCCAATTGCGATTAAGAGCAACGGTGATTAACATTCGGATGGTAACCATCTTTGCCACTGGACTAAACGTCTCGGTGAAGTTGACGCTGAATTCTTGAGCACACCCTTGAGCGACGAGGCGAGCTTTGTGTCTTTCGACTTGACCGTTCGGAAGGAGTTTTGTTTTGAATGTCCATCTGCTACCCAGTATTGGTTTGTCTGCGGGTGGTGGGACTAAGGACCAAGTGCCTTGCCTGATCAATGCCAGATATTCGGAAGACATGGCCGAGCGCCATTCCGCGTGCTTTGAGGCCTCGGCATATGAGGTAGGTGTGGAAGTCTGGATAGTGGTGGCAGAGAGATCCATAACCTGTCTCAGTTTGGATATACCTGACCGCAAGTGGGTCTGCATAGGATGCCGAGTTGGCTCAGTTGAACTGGGTTGGCTGACGGATGTTATATCTGGAAGTTGAATTGGAGAGACCACGCCAGCAGGTTGAGGTGGGGTGATCATCTGTTGCGAGGAGAGATACCGCGTGGGTTGCACAGCGGACGGTGGAACCAGCAGAAGGGGGGATGAGTAATCCTGAGGATGAGAGGCGCACGTATCCTCTGCTGACTGTGAATTCTTGTATGGAAATTGATTTTCAAAGAATAGGACGTTGCGTGAAATGTAGACGCGATCTTGTTGAATGTTATAGCACCGATAACCTTTGTGTTCTGTAGAATACCCGATGAACACACATTCCTGAGATCTAGGTGACAGCTTGTTCGGGGCATACGGCTTGGTCCAGGGAAAACATAGGCAACCGAAGATTCGAAGATGAGAGTAGGATGCGTGACTGCCATGCAATTTGTGATAGGGGGTCTGATTTTGTATGACTGACGATGGCAGTCTGTTTATGAGGTAAACAGCAGTAGTAGTGGCTTCTGCCCAGAACGAAATAGGAAGATTGGCTTTGTGTAGGAGTGTCCGCGTCATTTCTATTATATGTCGATGTTTCCTCTCGGCAATGCCGTTCTGCTCCGGGGTATGAGGGCAGCTCTTTTGATGTGTTATCCCGTTCGCAGCCAGGTAATTCCGAAATAAGACGCTTGTATACTCTCCTCCCCCATCGGAGCGGAGAGTTTTAATCTGAGTTTTAAATTGATTATTGATTAGATTGCAGAAAGATTGAAACTTACTGAACACCTCATCTTTAGAGTTAAGCAAATATAACCAGGTGAATCTAGTGCAATCGTCAATGAAAGTAGCATAATAGCGATAGCCATGTTTAGAAGAACACGGAGCAGGCCCCCAAATGTCCGAATGGACGAGTTGGAAGGGCTTATTACAGATTGTATTACTAACGGAAAAAGGCTGTTTATGCATTTTGGAAGTATTACAGGAAATGCAAATGAAATTATTAGAGAAATTTGCAACTTCTGGTACGGTTTTAGCAAGAATGCTGATCTTGCGGTTGTGGGGATGGCCAAGTCGTTCGTGCCACGGGTTCTTGGATTGCAGATTTGTTGTAAGAGCTTCTTCGTTATGCTTGGTAGGAAGTTTGATGTGGTACAGCCCATTGCGTTTGGGTCCCCGGAGAAGCACCTGATTGTCCTGAAGACTCTTTATCACAAATTCGTTAGCGATAAAAGAGATTGAGACGTTGTTATCGGAAGTAAGACTAGAGACAGAAAGAAGATTATGTTTAAGGAGCGGAACATGAAGGATCTTTCGTAGATAGAGCTTACGAGTGTGCTCGGGTAGAGGCAGAATGCCTTGGCCCGAGTTCTGAATGGAAAGATTGCTCCCGTTGGCAATGGACACCGAGTCGTAACCTGTGTAGGGAACCGAATGTTGAATATGTGTAGCGTCCGCGGTGAGGTGAGATGAAGCGCCAGAGTCCAATATCCGGTCGTGCGTATTGGCTTGTTGTTGTTGTGCCGTCAGCGCTCTGGTGTTTGTCGGCGGAGCGTAATTGAGGTTGCATCTGTGCCAGCAGTTGAGAGCTGCGTGACCAACCTTGCCGCAAATTTGACAGATCGGTCGCTGAGAGGGAGGGCGCGCGGACGAGGATGCTTCTATGGGCTGCGTCTGTCTTTCATTCGTCTGTTGTCTTGAAAAAGAACCTCTGCCTCTCGGTTTCCTCCCTTTGTAATTGCGATTGGAGAAAAGGGCGGCAGACTCGGATTGTTGCATTTGTTCTTTGATCCCCTGTTGTTGAAGGATGATTTCTTCGCTGCTGAGGAGTGAATAGAGATCGTCCAAATGAATGGGTTGCAGCGAGGTTCTGATTGCTGTCTTGAATGAGTTGTAGACGGTGGGCAGCCCATTGAGGATATAGAGAACGATGTCTTCTGTATCAACGGTGGAACCGGCGGCCGCGATGTTGTCGACGATTGTCTTGATTTGATCGAGATACTGTTGCATAGTGCGGTCTCGCATCTGAATTTGATGCAGCTCATTCTTGAGCTGAATGACGCGTGATCTGTTGGTGGGTTGAAGGCGTCGTTCTAGAGCGGTCCAGACTTCATGGGCGGAGCCGAGGTTAATTACGTACGGTAGAATTGGAGGAGAGATAGTTGCCAGAAGAGCGGATACGAGATTTCGATCGACTAGCTTCCATCGGTTTTGTTCTTGAGGAGTCGAGTCCGGAGGTCTGACGGCTTGCCCTGTGAGATGCTCTTCGTATCCGTTTGCCGCGAAGTGTTGAGATAATTGGAGACGCCATATGGAGTAATTGTCGGAAGTTAGAGGATTTGGAACCATGTTCTTGACATTTGAGATCAGAAATTTCAGCTGGGGGGGAATGAGAAGATCGGAATCTTGATTGGAGGTAGTAGACATGGTTCGGCCTTCTGGTCCTGTCCTGCGTGATCCGGCTGTATCTTCGTCCGCCATATAGTTAGCGGCTGCAGATTGAGAAAGCGAGAGGAAGACGAGCGAGAGTCGAAGCGGTGGAGCTTAGCAGCTCTGATACCATGTGAAAGTTCTTGAGAAGCTGAGAAGAACTCTCAGGTGGAAAACAGAGAAGAAGATGAACAGGGAAAAACAGAAACGAATTGATTTCACTGATACCAGAATTATTACAGTTTGGATCAATATATAGACCCGATGTAAAGTATAAGAACCGACGGTACATCCTGACGTGGCAGCAAGAAAGTACACGTTGATGTGGCAAGAAAGACTTTAAACCGTTGGGTCTTAACAGAAAGATTATTCTGTGCGAACACCTGATGCCATTCGGAGGCGAATCAGAGCATGCCACATCACTCATTTGATATCTACTGCGGCTGTATACCGCTGTTTACCAGGTGTCGTGGCACGCTTTAATTCCCCTCCAAATAATTTGATGTCCGCACATAATAATTTATTGTTTATAGCACACTAAACTATATTATAATATTTAAAAACAGGCAAAAGCTTTGAATTGCCTTTCAAATCCTTTCATATCCAATAATCCAATCTATGATCCCAACCGCTACCCTCTTTTTATAAATCATTAATTATTATAATCCACGCAAAAAAAAGATCGCGCGCTTGTTCTTACATTATTAACAATTTATGTTCACATCAGCATATATGGCACAATGCACTACCCTGACATCTTCTTCTACGTCGCATATTTATTTAAAAACTTTGCTACTATTCCTCACTTAATTAGCCGTTGTCGGCAATCCATATGGAATATTTGTAATATAATAAATATATATTTTTTGTTTTATTTTAAGAAGCCGACTAATTGGCCCTAATAAATAATGCATTAGCAGGCAAAATATTTTTAATTGCAACATTATTTTTTAATTATTTATTCCTTTGTTTGATGGTTTGTCTAGATTTTAATGAATCTGTAATTATTTGCATTATTGGTAACAATGTTTATGGAATATTTACATAAATTTATACAAGATAAATTGGACTTTTATTTTAATTATGTGCATTTATAAAAGTTTTATTTTATTCACTTCAATTAAAATATAAATAAAGTGATTAAATGTATTATTATTATATTTTATGATAAATTATATATTATAAATATGTGATTTAAATTTATAATAAAAAATAGTATAAGTATAAATATGTTAAACATTTGGGGTTTTATATTTTTTATTTATATTGCAGCATATCTCTCCGCATGGTCCATCTCGCCCGCAAGACGTGCAGTCCACGTGCCCAATTACGAGCTCAGCAACTTTAATTGAGACAGTTATTTTACCAAAAAAAAAAAGATTGCAGTTTACTGCGCTTTCTTATGACGAAGTCATTTGCAGCATCTCTCTCTCCCTCTCTCTCTCTCTCTCTTCTTTTCGTCTTCTTCCTTTTTCGCTTTCCCTTCTGACCTATTGAGAGAGATCTAGGGTTAGGGTTTTTGTCTCATTTTTTGTCAACGCTAGCAATATGGTGGCACAAATCTGCTTGGCGATGGGGAAGATTCGGAGGGACGAGGAAGGTTTGTTTGTTTATAGTTATGATTACGCTTGGTTGAATTGTTCTTTTGGTTCTTGCTTCTGTGTAGTTATGATTACGATTGATGAATTGTTTGGGATCCGATCAACTTCTGAGGGATTGTCTTGATACTGTGGTTGAATTCGAGTGGGGCTTGGATGGATACTTGGAGTATTTGCTATAGATTAATTTGAGTCGTGGTTAATGGGTTGGATTGTTGGTTTTTCAGTGGAACTCTACTGTGGTATGATATTATTTGTTTTGGATGGGTTAGACTGATTTTTTGAAGCTCTGTTGGGAGATATTGTTGGAGTTCTTGATGTTTCTGGAGTTGCTGGAACTTAAGGGGCTGTTTGGCAACCGGATTTAACAGGATTTACTAAATCCTACTAAGGTTAAATCCTACTTGTTACCAAGCATCCCCTAAATAGTTTTGTTACTTTTGATTGATTCAGTTTAGTTTGTTTATCCTGGGTGAAACGATTTTATAAAGATTGTTGTTGGAAATACTTCTTGTTGGAGCAGCAATCATGTCAGTTGATGAGTTTAGTTAATTTGCTAACTGGATATTCTTTATGATATACTCATGATATTTGGGGCCTGGCTAGATCATTTGGCTTGATATCTTGTCAACTGCTTGTTTTTTTTATGTTTGACTTGGAAGAAAATGGGTAGCATCACAGAGGTTCGTGTAACCAACATTCAGCCATGAGAGCTGCTAGTTTCAAGGAGGATACTTGATGTCTGAAATATTATAAAGATTGAATTTAATGAAGGCTTAGCATGTGAAGTGTGCATGCATGCATTTGGCTTCTCAACGTCATGAAATAGATATTATAATGGACCTTAGGGCATTTCCAGTCAAATGCCAAACACTATGGCGTCATTCGGTCGCTCCAGTCGAACGCCAAATCTTCCGCTATTTGCTTGTGGGCGAACAGTGCGATGCCAACACTGTTCACACCCGCTATATATATATTAATTCGAAAAATAAAGTATGATAAAGAATATACCAAGAATATTATTTTTTTGGTGTTAGAAAATGGAGTTCGGTTGGAGACAAGTTACTGCATATTGATGTATTACTGCATTGTGTAGTGAAAAATGAGTTTTTCGGTTGGAGATGCCCTTAATAAAAAAAAAAAAAACAATTTAGTTTTGAAATGTGTAGAATATCTCTGTTTTTTTTTTTTTGTCTCTCTGACCGGACTTGCTTTTGTTGAACAAGCCAATTTCATAGCTTGCTGAAGATAGGTTGCTGCAATTACATGTTGCTCTTATTGTAGGTTTACTCATTGTCAGTTAGTTTCGTTTCGGCCATCTCTGTTTTGATGCTTGGAAAAAGCTTCATATGCAAGGGGGAAATATGCAGCTTCTTTGCATTTTATTGTGCAAGTTATTATGTTTGAATTTGGAATATTTACATTCTTCTTGGTGCAAAGTCCTAGTTATTGTCTGCATGAAAGAAACATTGTTTTGGTGCTTTTGCTTTTCTCTTCAGCATGTAATATAGTTTGAAGATGCTATAGAGTTTTGGATGCTTCATTGCGAGTGTCCCTGTAAATCTTCTCATTATGAAGTTATCATTTTAGTCAAATTTATCTTTGCATCAGGAACTTCTTTGAGGAAACTGAGCCATTCGAGCTCATTGGACTTGGACAATATTCAGATAAATATTAACTGGGAAGATGTGACTTGTCCCATTTGTCTGGACTTCCCACACAATGGAGTCCTTCTTCAGTGCAGCTCCTATGACAATGGCTGCCGTCCTTTTATGTGTGATACTGACCATACGCACTCCAACTGTCTTAACCGGTTCAAAAGTGCATCAGGAGTACCTCAGGCTGCTGAATGCTTGATTGCAAGTGAGGCATCGACCGAGTCTACTCAAATGATTCCATCAACTTGTGAGAGCCGTCCAGCCTGCCCTTTATGTAGAGGAGAGGTGACTGGTTGGGTCATTATCAAGGAGGCCCGTGCTTATTTGAACATGAAGAAACGGTGTTGCCAAGAGAAACAATGTTATTATATGGGCAATTTTGTGGAGCTTCAACGCCATGCTCTTTTGAAACACCCTCATTCTCGTCCTTCCGAGATAGATCCGGCTCGCCAATTAGATTGGGAGAATTTTCAACAATCTTCAGATATTATAGATGTCCTAAGTACCATACACGCAGAAGTTCCACATGGAGTTGTGTTGGGGGATTATGTTATAGAATATGGTGATGATGAGGATGGAGATGATTATGATGACTTTGGTGGTCGTGGGGCTAAATGGTGGTCTTCTTGCATTCTTTACCAGGTATTCGGTAAGTTAAGGTGTTCAGGAAATAGACGGAGATCTAGAGGGCGTAATTTAACACGAAGTCGTGTCGGGTCAAGCTCTAATGGCTCAAATGAGGGTTCTCCATCATCTCTGGACGCTGCTGTATATAGATTCCGACAAGTGGAAGATGAAGTTCCAGGAATGGCTGCTGCTGGTGATCATGCGGTTGCATCCAGAGAAGTTATTGATCGCCATAGTTACAGGTTTGTTTTTATATACTTGCTGCATATATGTTCAAATCTATTCATGGCTTAAAATTTTTTGTTCATAAGATTTGCTCTCTTTCCATATTATATGTCTGATATTTAACATTAAATGACGTTTTTCCGTAAAATATGATCCCTTTTTTGTAACCTAAACATCCTGGATTCTAAACTATAGAAGTAATGTTTTTCCCTTGGCTGTTTTTACTTTTCATTCGAACGGAACCTTTTTTTTAATTAATCTAAAATTTCTTTTGTTGGTTGAACTAGATAAATTTTATTCATGCTCAGTTTTTTTTCTCCTAACAGAAGTATCATGAATAAGCGAGTATTTCGTAGATGAGAAATCACTTCACCAATCTATGGCTTAGTAGGATCCTTAGTTAAGGTTCTCTTTGACCGGTTCGACTGAAGCGAATCATCAATTACAACAACAACAACAACATTAAGCTTTTACCTCACTACGTGGGGTCGGCTATATGAATCATTTTTCTCCATTATGTCCGCTTAAGAGTCAAGTTCTCATTTAGATCTAATAAAGAAAGGTCATTTCTAATATTTTTTCTAAGTTTTTTAAGGTCTACCTCTACCTTTCTTAACATAGGTTAAATCTAATACATTTACTCTCCTAACCGGGTTATCAGAAGGCCGCCATTTTATGTGACCAAACAATCTAAGGCGACTCTCTCTAATCTTATCTGCCACTGGAACTATTCCAACCTTTTCCTGTATATGCTAATTTTGTATCTTGTCTCTAAGAGTAAAGTCACTCATCCACCTGAGCATCCTCATCTCTGCAACACTTAACTTAATATTATGCTTCTCTTTTAATGGTTAATATTTTACGCCATAAAGCATTGTTGGTCTAACCAACATTTTATAGAATTTTCCTTTAAGTTTGAGTAATATTTTTCTATCACACAACAAGCCCGATGCATTCCTCCACTTCATCAATCCAACTTGAATTCTACTGATAATATCTCCATCAATTTCACCATCACTCTGATCAATAAACCCAAGATATTTTAAACGTGTACTTTTATTAATGACTTATCACTCAAAGTAACAAACCCCACACTAGATCTATTACTACAAAAATTATACTCAATGTATTTGGTTTTACATCTACTCAAATGAAAACCCTTAGACTCTAAGGTTAACCTCCATAATTAAAGTTTACCTTCCACTCCCTCTTTAGTCTTATCAATGAGAAGAATATCATTAGTAAAAAGCATACACCAAGGAACATCCTATTGCAAATCTCTAGTAAGAACATCCATGACTAAAGCAAAAAGATATGGACTTAAGGCTGATCCTTGATGTAATCAACTGAAATTGGAAAATACTTTGTCAAGCCACCTTGTGTTTGAGCACTAGTAACATCTCCTACATATATATATCCGTAATGACTCGAATATAAGATAGGTTTTAAAAATTGCAATTCTTTCTGGTTAGGTTTTAAAATTTTTTTGTTCTTTACCCCAAAATGTCTTATATAATAGCTTTTTATGGAAGGTTAGAATGTTTTTGTATGCCCAAAGGCCTATAAATTTGCAGCTCATTTTGATTTGTTGGTGGGAAGTTTTGATTATCAACCAAGAGATCATGGGCTTGAAGATTATGTATGTCCATAAATGATAACCTAGGTTTTCAGTTGTCTTCATTACATAATCTTGTGTACCTTATCTTAATGTAGCTACAGTGGGCGCATATCCCGCTGAAATGATATTCCCATGCTGTGCTACTGGATCGCGCATGCTCTTCTTCTGATGGGGTCATCTCTTTTCTTATAGCTCTTCTTTTTATTTTCTTCTCAGTTATAGTTTCCCATATGCCATTACTAGGCAGTCGTATGTACATAGAGCATCGTATGGTTATTCCATGCTCAAAATTGTCTTTTTGATTCTTTTAATTGATATCAATCTTTGTATTTTCATGAATGTTTCTTCTAGATTGGTTTCTATTTGCTGTTGTTATTTAAAGAAAGATAAAATTAAAATTCATGATGCGGGCAGGTTTGCCTGCCTAAAATTATATTTTGTTTTGTGTATGGCTACGCTTATTTCCGTGAGAATGCCCTGAGTAGCTTTTTGTTCTCTATTAGGGGGATTGTGGACGATTTAGGGCTAGTTGGTTGAAGGGAAAATTTCTTCCCAAATGATCCACGCTCTAATCGCTCGAACTGCCTAAAAAAAATGTGGACAAGTCACCTATATCTATGATTTCAAGTCCAGGACTTGTTGTTGGAAACGCTAGCTTCTAATTAATTAGTAGGCTGCATGGCTTTTTTTATATCTCAACTTTTTTCAAAATTTTTGGACTGTCGTCATTAAAATTGGAGCATAATGAATGATGCTTTAACACTGTTTTTTTGTTATATTTCAGGGTATGCTTATGACAGCTGCAGTTTTTTTATAATGTCGGTTAAAAATTGTTTTGGTATTTTTGTTGTAAAAAAAAAGTAGTTTTTAATCATTTTTTGAGAAACTGTGAGAAATCATTAAAAAATAATAATTAAATAGAATTATGATTGAACTGCGCTAAAGTGCTGCGTGGGAGATTGCCAGCCAGATATTTTCTTTTATTTGAGAAATATAGTAGTGTTTGTTTCGTTTGCAGATATTAGTACTTCATAATATTATTTTAGATATTTGATTTCGATGAAATTATCATATCATTAGATTCATCGGGAAAAAAAAAGTGAATATATATATATATGATTAGTTTCTTTCAAAATCTCGTAAAAAATTAGAGGTAAACTTTATAGGAACATTTTTATGGACTCATTTATGCTTTTCTTATAAACAATAAAGGCGCAAGTTTTTATCAATCAAATAAAGAAATATATGTTTCACTCAATTTCCCCTCAATCTAATGTGGTGTGAAAAATTAATTTCTA
The DNA here is from genome assembly GCF_001605985.2 of Dendrobium catenatum. NCBI lineage: Eukaryota > Viridiplantae > Streptophyta > Magnoliopsida > Asparagales > Orchidaceae > Dendrobium > Dendrobium catenatum. The sequence goes on along the minus strand of NW_021319483.1, from coordinate 1,580,399 downwards.
TTAAAAAAACTAGTTGATTTTATTTTCATTTCGTATCTATCAATTCTTTAAGGCAGAACAGAGCTTAAATGTTTTTTATTTTGAAGAACGTGAAAGAAACGGATATATATTTGTTTGTTGACTATCTCATCTTTTTTATATTCGTAAATCACTAATTACTAAAGCTACTGCCACTTCGAACGTAACTGCATGATTGCAAGTGTAAGCTCGTCTTAGTGAGAGAAAAAAAAAAGTGGGCTGGTGCTGGGACTTGACAAGAATGGTGGATTCATGTTAGGCTCTTGATCGCGCTAAAGCTGTGACAATAATGGTAGATTCAAAGGCTCTGCTTTGATCCGTAGGATCCACTTGCAAAATCCGTCAGCACCACTACTGGGATTAGTGGGATAGGATGCGATGAGCGAGGACTTTATTAACTTTAAAGCAACTCTCATTCATTCTTGCGATTATGGAGGCAGATATGGTGAACAAGGACGGCTTTGTCATACATGTTCTCCAAGTCAGTAGCCGACCACCCATCCTAAATGAGCGGCAACCCAAGAACCAGGTTGACATTGATTGCAATTTTCGCTATGCCACCCTGTAGTTTCCACATCCGCTAGTCAATCGAGAGATTAATATGTGCGCATGTCGAATGCGGTTAATCTTTCGGAGACCAACCAGAATGCGCCACGTCAGTGGTACCGAGCTCAGGACCGAGCAGAAAGTAGCGTGACGCATTTTAATTGGTCTCCGGTTGATGTTCGGCGTTCGCACAGAATAATTTCACCAAATACATCAAAGCTTCTTGCTTGAGTTGTCTGCAGGATCCACTGGTTAAAGCTATCAACGCCAATATACATGTTATTGGGATAGGACATGATGATCTCCTCCATCCATATATATATATATATATATATATATATATAGTTTCTTTCAAAATGTATATTGGCGTTGATAGCTTCCAAGTTATGTTAATAAGCAAAGCAGAATAACTTCCAACATGCATATTAACATAACTTGGAAGGATGTCAGGATTTCCTGTAGAAGAAGCTGTCACCTTAAAATCATCGTGTTTAGGAAATTAAAACCACCCTTTCCCATGAGCAAGTTGCATTCAAATATGTTGCAATCTCTTGTAATCGATGATGACCCCTTCGAAGGATGTGTCAGTGTATCTTAGACATTCACTTTCTATCATGTCACATCAACCAACCGTTTGCTCCGTTGTTCCGTTGTGGCGATGACGAAAAACTTGAGGACTCGTTTAACCACCTTGACGTTCAATTGGCCATTGCCAAATTTGTCGGTAGTAATATTCAATATCACCATTAACATACGATTTTGTTGCCTTAAAGCTTTTTACATTTTGACAATGGTAAGACCCATTCACGAACCTTCTAGTTATGGCACTACTTCATCAAAAGTCATGAGGGGCCCCATATTTGTGGCCCTTTTGGTACATGTTGACATCACCCTCATTCGAAAGGGAGTTCGTTTGCCTCATTACTATTGCCATGGTGATCCTATAAGAATCATCATGGCTAAAGCTGGAGTTCTAGCAATCAGTATTATTGGATCCAAAATTGTCCAACACCTCCCTCTAAAAAACTCATACTGAAATTTCTCCATGACTTGCCTGGCTCCTCTAAGGCTACTAAATTGTTTAATGGCTTTTATGCATAGGAGAATTTGGTAATGAATAGCTTTTTGAACTCAACAAAAAAATAGTGACCATCCAAAAAATGTTATCTTTAGAGGTGTATCTTTGAAAGTGGTTAATAAAAATATACAATTTAAAGCATCATTTCTGCCTTACTATGAGGTACCTGACTAAAAGTAGGCAAAATACTTAGCCTGATTATTCTTTCTTTGTAAGAGTTAATGTGGGTGAATTTGAAATTTTTAGGAGGCTTCACCTCAAAGATCTCCCTTGAAAATTCATTTTGATGCCTTTTCTTCTCAATTCATCAAGGTGGTGGAGTTGATTATTTGCTACTATTGGGGTAATATGTCTCATCAATTATCATAGTTGTGGTCAATGCTCTTGCACTTAAAGTCATCTTCGAGTGACTGAATTTGAGGATCCTTCCTACATCAATACTCTTGAAGTGGCTCTAGGAACACACTTTAGACCTCATTAAATCATTCAAGTCATCCTCACTTTCATCTATGCTACCTATTTACTTGTTATGAAGTTTTCCATATTTGGTGATTCCTCTATATATGTGCTATACTTCTTGTAGTTTTTAGTTTTCACTGTCCATTCCAACATCGTCACTCCCACCAGAATCTCGTACATGCAGCACCGTCCGACTCATTAGACCTAACTGCGTGTCAAGTGGCAGACCCCACGTCGCATACCTCGCGGTCCCGCACAGTCTGCTGCTCGCACGGTTCAGTCACATTATGCGGCGTCCTGCCTACCACGAGTCTAATTGTCCTTCCGTCAAATCCTGCATGGGCATCCCGCAGCCCGCAAGTCTTGACTGTGCAATGTGCACGTTCTGCCTCTGCCTGCTTTTTGCATGAGTCGCGGTTGCGCAGCTTGTGCGCGACCAGCCCTGGCGCAATCAACTTGCACACGACCTGCCTTCAGCTCATGCTCGATTCGCCTCGGCCAGCCTTTTCCGGTCGGGTTGACTCGAGTTTGTAGCATGGAGGTTCGGGTCCGGGTTGGAATTTTTGACACATTTGAAAAAAACGGGTCAGGTATGGGTCGTGTTAAACAACAATTGATCATTATCTAGTTTGACTTAAACCCAACCCACAACCCATTTTGACACCCCTAGTGTGATATCTTCAATTTCTTTCACATTGATGTGTGATTTGGCTTTATATTTGTTCAAAATTTTTTTTGTTTCTTAACATGGATCTCTTTTAATAACGCTCTCCTATAAAACCAAATCATCTCATCATTATTTCTTTCATAAATCCACACACAAATTCCTATTAGAAGCTAATAATCAAGGATTTAGGAAGCAATAACTTTTCTTATTCCTTTGAGTGTTTGAATAACTTAAACCATTTGAAATATAGTCTAAAACTATAGATATTGTTGAGAGATATATTTCTACCACCTATAAGTGATTCCATAATATTTCTCTAGCCCTAAACTCATCCCCCAAGTCCAAACATCCAACCAAAAGTTGATGGCCTTACTTTGTTATTGCATGACCTAGTTTTGTTATAAAACCTAGAAAAAAATTTCAAAAATTGTGAAAATTTTCATATCATATATAAATATATTACTTTAAATATTCTAAATATTTTTCATATCAGTGGGTCCATATATTCATCACAAAAAAAAAACACTAAATCTATTTGAAGAAGCTCTTAGGTTTTGATTAATTTACACCATACTTGCTTAAACTTTAAATATGCTTATTCTAAAACCCCTCTAGTGCCTAAATAACATGCCTAACACTCATTAGAAGATTTGGTCACAATTTAAAGCCATCATCAAATGTGCTAGCCCAATGCCACATTAGTTTTCATATAGATTAAGATATATATTAGAGTGTCATTGCTACTATAAATTATGAAAGAATGATATGTGATTCTGAGGTGAAATCAAAGTTGACAAAGCTAGTTTAATAAAGTAGCAAACTATTAGCATGGAACTTGCTTGAGGCATTATATGGCTTTTTTTAATAGACATGTGAATATGTTGGGGATCTTAAAAGCCATGAGGTTGAGCCAAATATATAGTTTTTAGCTAGTCACCGCAAAGAAGGTGTTTGAAACATCTTATTGAGTGATCAATCAACTATGATGAATAGTCACCATTAGTACTTTTTGAATGACGAGTATTTTGAATATTGGGTTGAAAATTTTGGCGTAATCGATGCAATGTTTTTGCATATATGCTTTAGCTATATGTAGGCTTTATGTTTAACAATAGTGCCATTAGAGTTATATTTTATTCTAAATCTTCATTTTCCACTAAGAACATTTTAATGAGGAGAAGGTGAATAATTACCAAAGCACCTTAAACCTTAAGGGCATTAAACTCTTGAGGCATGGCATGCCAATTCTCAACTTTAGTTGTAGCTGAATAATATGTGAGAATGCTTGAGGAGGTGACCATGTGGGAGAGGTTGAATATGATTTTAAGCTTGGGAGCCTATGTCCTAGTGCATGTTATCATAGGATCACCAATGATTTGTGGGGGCAAGAAGAATTTATTCAATTGGAGGAAATTGTTATATTGTGAGTGGTAGATGAGAGGGGTTGGTGGAAGCTCATTACAGAAGATATTGAGTTATGTGTTGGTCCTTCATGGTAATGTGAGGGAACTCATTCTTAAGTTGAAGGAGGCAATTTGATGATTGAATTTGCTGATTCATGGTGAACCACATCTCAATACAAATATTGGACTAAGTAGATAATGGAGGAGAGAGGTCAAGATGATGGAATATAGTGCAACAATAAGATCTTGATCAATGAGCATCCATATGTTATAGCCGAGGTTACGTGTGATGGTGTCACTATCTTGTAGAAGTTGTTTGGCTGGACATGGTGTGGGGTCGTAGCCTCCAAAGTCATTTTCCTAAAAAAGTTTGATCATGAAGAGTGCCAAGTGTGATGGTTGTCGATGGAGGGTTGAACATTGGTGATATTATTGTTGTTAGACATTAACAATTTTAGTTTAGGGGGATGGGAATTGTGTGTATTTTATTGGGGTTATTGGTTGTGACATGGATTGTGGGTGATTCTATAAGTTCCATGAGTATAGTGTATATGTTTAGAAAGGTAGGAGTAGTGCTGGGATTAAGGGCAAGAGGCGATAGCCAATATTCCAATTGATGAATGTTAATTCCTAAGGTTGTTTGACAAGAGGCTTTGCTACCATGAAGGCAAACCATGCATATTAGTGAGGATAGAGAAATAACATAAAAAATAATGTCCATAGTAAAGGATAGAGAAATAACATAAAAAATAATGTCCATAGTAAAAGTAATCAATGAGAAAACATGTATCTGCTAGGGGAGCATTGTGCGATTTATGGCTTTGGCCACTTGAAAGCTCACGGACATCATGCTTGCATCGATGCTTAAGAACCGTTGTCCTATCATAATCTCGAATGACATTGAAATGCTTTTTGTATAACCAACCCTCTTCAACACTTTAGAGAGCAACATTTGAGCTTGAAGCCATATGTCATTGCATAAAGTACACGAGGAAAACACCATATTTATGGAATGAATTTTGGCATATTGTCTCACAAAAAATCAAATCACCATAATATTTTCATTACATTCTCCAAGAAAAATGATAAGATTTTATGTCCATAATTTTAGGTCACCAATAGATTTAGCAAAATTTTCTAATATAATAATACCTAGTGTTGATTTGGAGTCTTCCAACTATCAATTTAATGGAGGAGCCATATATTTCTTCTCTAAAACAACCTCCTAAGTTGTTGAGACCATCTGAACACAACTCATTGCCTCATAAAAGCTCAAATCAGTATCACTCTACACTCTGAAGACTTATCCATCTTTGTTAATGAAATAATTGTCATATATGTCCTTAGTTTTTGCAACTAACATCACACTTGCAATTGCCACCAGTATTGTTGGAAGCTATTAGCAAATTCTACTTGCAGTTTTTAGTGTCGATTCAGCCTCCACCAACAATAATAATTAGCAACTTAGTGCTAATCCCTCATGCTTGAGGACTCAATACCCTTCAATTTTAGTTAAGCTACAATGATAGAGAAACTTTATAAAAAAGCTTTATTTTGAAATGAGTTTGAAATGTGTAACTCTCAAAATTTTAAAAACTCTCATATTTTTATTTTTAAAATGATGTTTTTACTAGAAGAGTATCGGGCTTCATTTGAGACGGTTTATTTTGAAATGAGTTTGAAATGTATAACTCTCAAAATTTTCAAAATTATCATATTTTTATTTTTAAAATGATGTTTTTACTAGAAGAGTATCAGGCTTCATTTGAGACGGTTTTCTTAATGCTTTTTAAAACTATTTTTTAGTACAAAATTCTAAAATCTTCTATCTCAAAAAAAAAAAAAAAAAAAAAAAAAAAAACACTTTCAAATTATCTTTCATATTCTCTCATTTTTGTAGATTTCAATACTAAAAAAAGGTAAAGAATATCTTATTCTAAAATTTGTAAGAAATTATGTCACTCAAAGTACGGTAGAAATCATTTAGAATTTATTTCATTATTAATAGAATGACATTAAAATTTAAAACAATCATTATATTTATTAAATCTTATTTAAATTTATTGATAGATGTAAATAATATGACTATAAGACACGAGCTATTCTTTTTCTTAGGAATTTAAATTTATTAGATATTTTAATAAAATTATTTCATAACTTTAAAAAGATACACAAGTAGATTAAAAATTTATTAAAATAAAGTAAAATATTTAAAACTTTGTGATATGAGTTATGAAACAATGACATATATATATCTATAATAAGAATGATCCGAATGTCAATTGAACTGCCATTCAACAGAATAATAATTATAAACCATAGAGGTATATTTTAACTTGCTCGTAAATATATTTTATTAGCACCTCACATGTTGTGTTTCTTTTAAAGTACTTATAAGGGCTTATTTCTAAGGAGCTTTTGTTTTAAAAGCCAGTGCAATTACAGAAAAGTTTAGTGATGCTAACGCAAATAACCCCTTAATGAGCCTATAAATACTTGTTTGCCACGGCGGGAATTTCCCCGCTCTCCCAGTTCTATCGCTGCTCTTCTCCACCTCAGTTTCACGGATCTCATATTTTTCATCAGATCCCAAGCAGGCGGCCATGTTGTCTGCCGATCAGTTCGCCGGAGCCCCCCTATTCACTGGTGGCGCCTTCTTGCCTTCCCAGTCCATTGATTCCTCCATTTCTCCCACCAAGGTCTCATCTCCTACTCGCTCCCCGCCTCTTTTCCCTTAATTTTCCGCATATCTTGAATCCATCTTCCTGATTCATGGATTTCCAGTCGCAGATCCGGACCCCAAATACCTTGATCCCCATGACGGCGAAGCAGATCATAGAAGCCTACCACTCCAGTGAGGACAAACCCGCCATTATCGTCGACGGGATAGAGCTTGCCAACGTGATATATTGTTTTAAATGAATCTCCCACTCATCTCTTTTCCATCACTATAAGAACCCTAACACGATCTTAGCGAATCCAGGTCAAGCTGGTGGGGCTGGTCATGAACATGATGGAGAGAGACACCGAAGTGTCCTTCACCCTAGACGATGGTACTGGACGGATTGATTTTAGAAGATGGTGAGCTAACCTTTTAGGGAGATGCTGTCCATTCATTGCTTAGGTAAGTTAGGTTTTCTGGATGATATAAACGTCTATGATTTATGTTTTAAGGGCAAACGAGAGTTCAGATACGGGCGACACTGCTTTTATTCAGTAAGTGTTTTTCCGCTTAATTAGGTTCTCTTTTGCTTGTATTGTTGATGATTTCTCGTTTTCTTCACTTTGGTTGAGCGATGATGAAGGAATGGGATTTATGTGAAGGTCCATGGTCACTTGAGAGGCTTTCAAGGCAAAAGACATGCGTTAGCCTTCTCTGTCCAGTATGCAGTTTCATTCTGTTATCTCGTACTGTGCTTATATTTCTTTGAGCAGTGTGAACACTTTATTGGAACTGTATCCTCTTGTGTTCAGTTTTCTGAAACTCTTATTTCATGGATAATCACTTTTTCGCGGTCATGCCTTTTTCTAAGGGCTTTTAATTTATAGTATGTTTGATTGTTTCTTGGAAATCTTATCAACTATTGTTTGGCGATAGGCATCAGCACTTCTCGTGAGTAAACACCCCTGTTAGTATAAATCAAGCATTACATGCTTTATGGACTCTTATATGTCACGAAAATTTCACTAGATCAAGCACAAATTTTAATACAAATTTTAGATCTCAAAGCTATTGACGTCAACAATTGATTATGAGATTATCTAAACACTATTTTTGACAAATTCATAGTAACGATAATGTGGTTTGGCTAGGAAAAACCAATGATACCAAGAATGACTTTTTCTAAGTTCAAATGAGCTTAAATTATACACTCAAAAATATAATTGGAAACTTCTCAAGGACAATTGAGCGTGCAAATATTACCCAAATTTTGTGTTCATGATGTTGAAAAGAGTGCCTTGATAAGTCATGTTAGGAATTGTGATGAGTTATTTGAGAGCTACTCGAGCTTCTCGCAAGAGAAAGGAAGATAGATTTTTTTGGAGGAAATTCTATCCTAAAGCTTTATTCAAAATTTTCTCAAATTAATGCATATCATACAATTCTTATATATAGGCATTTAAATTGTTGTGAATTCTTGTGGAATAACGTAAACTAAACTTGAACCAATCCTAATAATCTCCATCTTGGTCCAAGTTTTACAATCATAGAATCATCTCTGCACCTACTGTGGTCTTGCTTCTAGCACTAACTCCATGAGCAATCTTGCCAAATCGAGCCCAATCCCGCTCGAGAACAGCCTCCACCATGCATTCTAATCCACGACTCCAGCTCAAGCTCCAGCACTGACTTGTTAGTCTTCCTCGAACACTCCTGCGCACTCCAACATGCGACCTTGCACTACACCTTTAACAAGAACAAGATCTTAAATCTTTGGCCTTCGGTCCACCTCTCATAGGCGTACAACACGCCTCCGACTTGATTCTGGCGACGATTGAATAGTGCAAACCAGCCCGCCCTCCTATGGGAAAGCACACCCTGTCTTATAGATGATCTAGAATTCATAAACCTATGAACCTTGGAGTTACGTGGTATTCCACGATCATTAATTTTTTATTTATTCCACGATCATTCATGAATCTTTAACTTTTATTAGAAATCCTAGAAACTTGTTTGCCTTTGAAAGCCATGTAAACTACTTCCTTTCTTAAGAAAATTAGGATTTCCGAAAAAAGGAATTCCAATTATCCCTTTCTTAAACCGCAGTCAACTTCAGAAATTAGTGCTCCCAAGAAAGAAGTGCTCCCGCACAAGCCCACTTCGGCTCTCACGTCGTGCCGCTCCGCCTCTCGCTTCGGCTTGTAATGCTCGCTTGAGCTTCTTGTGCACTTCCTGCGGCAAACTTCCAACTGCACTCAATTCCGGCCAGACAACTCGAAAACCTTAGTGCCTGATTCGATCATGCTTCGACGCATGGGTCGTATCTAAATCTTCCACGTTCGCGGGCCTCGCCGATTCTTGCTCCAAGCGCATAAATTGCAGCGACTCCTCTCTTTCTTGATCAAGAACACCTTCCTCCTCGTCAATCGCCTCCACCAGGCTCTGATACCACTTGTTAGGAATTGTGAGTTCTTTGAGAGCTACTTCAGCTCTTCTTGAGCTTCTCGGCAAGAGAGAGGGAGAGAGAGAAAGGAAGACAAATTTTTTTTAGTGCAGAACTCAAATTCTTTATTGCTTAACCATACCTCCTATTCCTATAGCCTATTTTTTATAGGCAACAAATAGCAACATAAAAAGCTACACAAGGAGAAACTACCTAAATCTTGGACCAATGTCCAATAAGTCAAATATGAGAAGCCCAATATTGCCCAATTTTGAGATAATTAAGACTTCAAAATCATCATAAAAAACAACAATATCAAGCCTTAATCCCACTATATGAATCATTTTTCTCCATTATGTCCTGTTAAGAATCAAATTCTCATTTAAATATAATAAAAAAGTTATCTCTAATATTTTCTAACCTAGTCTTTTTAGGTCTACCTCTACTTCTCTTAACATAAGCAACATAGATTAAATTTCCATACTAGAGTATATAATAATAAGAGTATTTTGAACTACATTCATTTTGACATACATGGTTCTTCCAGTGTTGGATCCAAAGGTGAATTTCACAATGATTTCTCAAAGAAGATATGCATTTGTATCCTTAAATAGAAGAGTGATGTATTTGTAACATTTAAAATGTGGAATGCGTAGTTTGAAAGTAGAAATGAAAGAAGATCATCAGATTGAGGATTGGAAATGATTTGGAATTATTTCTTCGGAGTTTAAGAACTTTTGTCACAAGGAAGACATTGCTAGACACATGGTTATAGTAGATACAATTCAACACAATGGATTAGTCAAAAGAATGAATATGACACTTTTAGTGAGCATGAACAATTAAGGTTGAGCATGAACAATGGGATGATAACTCACCATATAAACCTACTATTTTTGAACCTTAGGAGAGGGTGACACCACCACAATTGGAACAAATGCTTGCTTCTTAGAGCTAAGAGGCAAATTTGACCATTTTAGAGATATAAGTATCAAGATTTCTCTTGTTTTCATATGGTTGCATATGCTTGGAGTGATGCATAATTTGGTGGCAATTAATAACCATTCACTTATATGAAGATTAATAGGGAAAGAAAATCCAAGCAATGGGACTACACTATGGAGAAGAAGTTGGAATAAGTATAGAAAAATGAAGATTAAGGTTTTTTTAAACTCATTAATGATAAAAGAGTTGTTAGTTGTAAATGGATCTTCAAATTTAGAGTGCGAAACGGAGGCAAAAATAGTATCACACACAAAACATTATTAGAGCGTATGTAAGAACTTTAAGAAGGTTTTTTCACCTATTTTAAGCATAGCTCAATCTATTCATTGTTAGAAATGGTTGTAGAGCAGGGCTAGTAATTGGAATAGTTGGATGTGATGAAAACTTTATTCCATGATGATTTGGACGAGGAGATTTAAATGCAACATCCACCTTGGTTCAAAGTTACAGGAAAGGAAGACCATGCATATTATGTATTGAAGAAGTTTTAATGTCTTGTGGTAGTCCTTGAAAGAAATATATCAAAACTCAATAGTTTTATGATCAACCATAAGTTCAATAGAACCTATTTTTACCGTTGTTTGTACTACAAGTAGCTTATAGATGCATCTTTTGAGTATTTGCTCTTAGATTTTGGTGAAATGTTGATTGCAGTTATAGATATATCATATATCAAAAAATAGAAAGTGGATTTGAGCATAGCATTTGAAATGGAACATCTTGGTATAACTAAGAAAATTTTGGGTACTTACATGATGATAAATAGAAAGAAAAACATTTTATTTTTCATGTAATAATGATTTAGTAAGGGGTTAGAAAGATTTGGTTTGCAACTCTGGCTTCTCAAAACTCACCAGAAGAGAAGTACATCATTAGAGTGTTTTATACTAGTGCAATTAAGGCATTATGTTGGTATTGTGATATCTCTCAGCATTTAGATATTTCACATGCTACAAGTTTTGTAACCAAATACATGGAAATGCTTAGTTGGGTTCAGTGGGAAGAAGTGAAATGAATTTTGAGATATCTTAGAGGCACTATGTGTTATTGTTTGATGTATAGCTACGAAAGATTTGATTGGAATGCTTGTGGGACATTTTATTTAGATTATGAAAGTAATCTTGATAGGAGAAGGTCTTAGTCCCAATATGTTTTTACTCTCTTTAGACGTGCCATTAGTTAGAATGGTTACACTTTGGAGGAAGGGCATATGAGAAGATATTAAAGTGGTCATTTGGATGAGAGGTTTAGTTGAAGACTTAAGTTAGCACTAGGTTGGTTTAATAGCTTTTAATGATACTCTGAATGTTATTTATTTAGTCGGATATCATATGCATCACGAGAGAATCAAAGATGTTTATTTTTAGCATCACTTTATCACAGAGAAGAGTCAAGATGGTGAAAGTTTTAGTTTAGATATCCGTATAGAGCACAATTTTGCTAACATGCTCATCAAGGTGATCCTTATTTAGAAGTTCAGGAAATTCTTATACTTGATTGGTTTGCACAATTTGTGCCGCCTTTCGAGGCTTTGGGTTAGGAAGAGGATTGTTGATTTGACCATTGATTTTTTATGCACTTTTTATGTTATATTGATGCGGAGGATTCAATATATGGTGGAGAAGTTATTAGGAATTATATCAAATATCAAAGGACATGCAAACTGCTTTTTTCCTTGTTGATTTTGTGAGGGAATAATTATTTTTTTCTTCTGTTTTGGCTTCCACTTCGGAAAGGTTTCTCCATGATTTGGTGAGATCTGCTCCACTCTTCTTGTTAGTTTTCTTGGAAAAGAATTTAGTAGATATTGGGTACTTCTTTTATTTTGCATTCCTCTATATATTTTTGATAGTGAATTATTTGTGCCTTCTTACCCATTGGAAGTTGGTAATTGTTGATCGAATTACATAAATTTTGTTATTCTTGTCTCTGTGGTTGTATTGTTCTATGCCAAATTATTTTGGTGTGAGTTTGTTTCTCCTATGTTGATGCTATTTCTCTCATTGGTGCTCTTAAAGATAGTTTATTTGGGTTCTTCTGCGACATCAAAATTAGAAAGCATGTTTTGGAAACTGATGAATTTATTGGATTTCGTCATTTGGCCGGTTGTATTTAGAAATCACTAATGAATTTTAAACAACAAAAACTCTTCTAAGATTCCTAATGAGTGAGTGAATTCATCAATTTTTAAAGCTTGTTTTCTATATGCAATCAACCAAATGGGTCCTAATGAGTAATGATGGAATGCCTGTGGCTGATATCATTTGGAATCGAGTTCTGCTATTTCCTAGGCATAATCTTACGCAATGTTGTTGCCAATTTGTAAGGCTAATTGACCTCAATCTGCACGATCTTATTTTCAGGTTATTAACGGATTTCAATGACATTGTACTCCACTTCTTAGAGTGCATTCATATACATCTGGGGCACATCAGAGTGAAGGTACTGCCATTTTTTGAGGTTCAATTGCCTTCGTTAACTATACCAGACGCATACCTATATCTGATATAGTGTATATGCGAATCTATGTACTTCAGCACTATACTGAGTTAAAATTCTGATTTGACAGGGAGACACTGCTCGAATGCAGATGAATATTAACATAGGCCAATCATTCTCAAATGGAAGGGAGTACCTAGCGCCTTTCCCCAACCAAGTTATATATCTTTAGAATTTAGTTATATCTCCTGATAACTAAATAATTAGTCCCTTTAAATAAAGAAAACTTCTTTGAACATGCATCTAATTTGTATCAATGGTCTCATAATATCCTCTTTTTGACTAGTTTCTGGCTCACTCAACCATGGATGGATCAGGAAAAGATGTCTATAGTTTGGTTTTGAAAATGTTCCAAGAACCAGCTATGCTGTGAGTTACATTTATCAAATAATTTATCATACACTGAAGATTGAAATAGAAATTTGCCTTTTTACTGCATGTTTGTTTACGATTCATTTTTCTTTTCAACTTTAACTTGTTTAGTATATGTATCTAGTTATATTATTTGGAGTAATTGCCATCTTTTGTTTTACCAAATAGAAGCCATATAAAAATCTAAACAACCAATCAGTGTTATTGATAGATTATTTGTTGCTCTCATACATTTTAGATAAGTTCCTTAATGCGTTACTTAAGGTTTTAGATTTTTGGCAAAGGAGTCATTTTATTGTTAAAATAATAGAACTTAAATGCAAAAATATAATGTAAGGTTGATAATATTAAATATATATATATTTTTCATTTTTCATGTGGGTTATATGATATTCAGTTAAACCTCTCAGTGGATAAATAATAATTACCATTGTGCGTGATAATATACTAGCAGGATAGGCTTTACAAACATTTCTTTTACTAATCACTCACTCTGTGATTTAGTAGATTATTTTTTTCTTCTGATTTGTGTTATTATAGCAGGAAGGATTCAAACATGATGAGCTAATTTCTTCCTTTGCAATATACTTTTTAGCAGAGTTATTATAATAATTTAGGCTTCATTTGGGATGACTTTCTTACTGCTTCCTAAAACAGCTTTTTAGTACAAAAATTTTAATATTTATACTAGAAAGCTATTTAAAAAAAAGCAAAAAAGTCGTCTCAAACGAAGGCTTAATCTCCAGTGGTAGAGTTTTTCTTTTTTCTTTTTTCATTTTTTGTTCAACCCATCACTTGCTAAATTCTGATAAATATGGAAAGCCTCAATAAATTTAGTAGGTAGTCTGCTGAGTTGATCATGTCCCATGCCAGTCAAGGCGGCAAAATATCCATCCCCATAAATTGGCAATTTGGTTTGTTAGCATGCTTATTGGAAACTGGATGCATTTTGTCCTCTTAATCTGTGTGATATTAGTTCCAAATTCTGCCCCCGTGATCCCCTAACTCCTTAGTGCCACCCAATTTGAGCTGATATTGTAAGCTGTAACTGTAATCTCATTTGATGCAGTGCCAGTGAACATGGGTTGCATGTTGATGAGCTTTTCAGAAGGCTGGGTTTACCAAAGAATCAAATCATGTAAATATATCCGTTCCTACTTTCTCTGTTCATGAGTTTTGGACATCTGCATGACAAAGCCTTCATTTTTTTAGGGAAGCCATAAACTACCTAGTCGATGTGGGCCACATTTACTCAACCGTGGATGAGTATCACTTCAAGTCTGCAAATAATTGCTAATAAATGACACTGACCAACTGAAAAGAAAATATGTGTTCATAGCCATGCTGAACTTTATTATTTGTTTCTGTTGGTTTCTGTGCCCTCTTAAGTTTCAACACGAATTATTGGTATTGCATATAGTTCAGCTGACGTCAAATAAAGTAGTTACCTTGCTAGAATATTCATGTCAATATTTCTTAGTGTAAACGCGAGTACTCCCCACCCCCCACCCCCACCCCCAAAAATAATAATAATAATAAATTTGGGCGTTTCTATTAAGAAAAATTCTTAACTCCATTTCTACAATAGTGAATACACCATGTTACTTTTCTTCACTGTCGACTACCTAACGCAACCCTCCACTTTTCTCATCCAGGACTTGGGACCTGGCAACGGCAGTGTTATCCCATGACTCAACATCTCTAATAAAACTTTTATCAACCTTAGTGTTGCTACTAAAATACATGTTGTGGACTGGAACATTCATTATGGTAGAGAGATATAAAGTTTAACGTCTTAGTTTTGTATGAAGATCCAACACACAAACAGATGAAAGATAGAGGTGTAGCGTTTACAAGAGACATAATAGTTTTTACTTGAAAACCTCCGAAAAGGGGAAAAATCACTGGGCCTTGCCCAGTTTAAATGAATCCACTAATGTTTGCAGTTTATTACAAATGAAGCCCTTCCTTGGGGAGAAGTCCTTGGCTCAATATAACAAATATACATCATATATAGTTGCATTACATAGTGGGATTTGGGAGAATCAGTATTGACATGTTTATTTAATCAATAGGACCATAGTCTGTGGATGATGTTGGTCGGAGGAACTATAGTCGGCGGGTGATGGAGGTCAGAAAGATCTTAGTTGGGCAACTGCGATCAGAGGGACTGTAGTCTAGAGTTGTTGGTCGGAGAGATCATAGTTGGCGGGCGATAGAGGTCGGAAGGAATATAGTCGGGCAGCGGTGGTCTGAAGGATCATAATTGGCTGGCGAGGGGAAGTCGAATTAGGCGTAAGGTACGGTTTGTGTTCGGTTGGAGGTATCCGAACAAGAGATTAGAATCATGAGGGGTTCGATGGGCTTCGGCTGAGGGTGGAAGAGGAGATCAGCTGGGGGATTTCCTGTGTGGAAGAAGAAACGAACGAAGTTCGCATTTTAACGACACAAATAGGAGCACGATCGAGGCTGTCATTGTGGGATTTACGCAGGAATTCATAGAGGAGATGCGAATGACGCCGAATGTACAATAACTCAACAGGATCTCAGTGAAATGATCGTCGAGCAGAGGTATTTTGGAGTTGAGTGGAGGTCAACATCTTAAATGGACGCGTTTGGATTAAATAAGATTCTACTAGAGTTTTTTTCATTGTTCTTGATGTTCATTCCCAATGACGATTTTGGCAAAATATATTCTATGTGTGGACCAGAAATTGAATCCGTTAAAGATGTTGGAATTAACAACAAGACTATTAATGATCTCTTCCAAAAATATCTTATATTATAGAGGATATTAAGTATGAAATATATGTTCAGATGATAGAGATCTATAATGAATGAGTGTGAGATTTTCTTAGTCAATGAACTTCAAAAACAAAATTTGAAATTTGAAATTGTACAAGCAATGGTGGTTTAAGCCTTCTGGGTGCCACTATGCATTATGTGCAACAGTGCAAGTAACTAGTGTACTGGACTACGAATCTGAGTGATTGATATAAAATGCATTGATAGGATAGTAGTTATGATAGCACATAGGCTATCCACATTTTAGTAATGCCCACACAATTGTAGTGTTAAATAATAGAAAAGTTATTGAAAGTGGCATACGTGAAGTGTTGTTGGCAAAATGAGAGTAAGGAAAATGCAACATTATTGGACCATGGAAATAACAAAAGCATGAATAATCATGAAGAGGATAAAATTATTTGAAATGCTAAAATATATTTTCTGAAGCAAAATTCATCGACAATGGGCGCCACTGGATCTGCAACACTTGTATAAGCGGACAGAAGCTGATATATCTATAATAGCTCCAATCTATATGCTGAAAACACATCCCGCATATGCTCTGATTGTCATATCCAACATCTAAATTCAATGGTCAGAGATTGTTGTTGGGGTCAAATATTTAAGTTTCATCATCCTCTTTAAAAGGACTGGAGTCGATATAACTTGAATTATAAAATGCCTCTTAAATTTTTACAAAATATAAATATTTTAAAAGTGACTTTAATGTCATCCTGAAGATGGTCGTACTGAATGTAAATCTCAACCGGAGGAGAATCTGTATTTCAAAATACTTGTGAAAATCATAGTAAAATATATAAATTTAAAGCGACTTCAACGTCACCCCGATGATGGCCGTGTTGACAGTAAATTTCAACTAGAGGGGTCGATTCTCAAAAGCCTATAAAAACTTTAAAATCTAATCACCAAAATTTAAAACCAAAATCATCCACTTTTTGCAACCGTTTATCGGGGGTGGTAAATTTAAAATTAATCTCATCTCACAAAAAGAAAATGCCATGTCAGATTCATCACTAAGATTCATCCTCAAGTAGTCTCTTGCAAGCAGGGACGTGGCATGTGCCCTATGATCGGGTGATTTTTCCGCAAAATGGAGTCATTATATTACAATCACGACCAAAGTTCGTATGTTCCCTAATAGCGTCAAATCCTTGAGTAATGAATCATAGAGTATATTCGAAAGCATAAAACCCTCTGTCAGCTAAGGTGGATTCAAATCTATCTCCTTAGACAACCTCATTTCTACAAGATATCCTTGGACGAAGCAACTCATGGCTGCCGATAAAGTGCCTTCTGTCAGGTTGGGTCGACTGCTCCTTTGACGAAGTAGACTAACGAATATGACAGCCCGGGACGACGGAACCATGGGATCTTGATTGGGCTTGTCTTCATTTCCCCCATCATCCGTTTTAAGTATTTGGTGATAAACTTCAAAATTCAAATTCAAACTCAAACCCTAAAATTGTTGTTATTATACACTGTGTTTGCAACTTATGTGATCTATCTTACGACTAGCCTTAATCGAAAGTTCTCTCTCGTTATCGGGAGGGGTAATTAGCTGTAGGGGCTTACACCTATAAAAAACCATAACTCAGATTATAAAGTCCTCGCAAAAATGAGGGCGAAATCTCTGGATAGTGTCTTATCTAAAACCCACTATGCATTCTGAAAATTTACACTGGAACTTAAATTTGTTAAAACTCTCCCTGCCAAAAAGAAAAAGCCGGCGAGGAGAAGCTGAGGTGAGAAATTTTTGAAGCCCACCTTACTGCTTTCTAAGGCAAATTTTTAGTACAAAAAATTCTTGAATAATAAATTTTGTACTAAAAAAATATTTGAGAAATCAATAAGAAAGCTGACCCGAACGAAGCCTTAATCTACAATTAGATAATCTTATTAGGTGCCTGTTGGACAAAGCTGAATGTAATAATTTTTTGATGCACTTTTTTCCCCTCATATTTTAAAGTTCTTGGTTCTCTCACCTCCATCCCCCATCATTATTTAGATGGGGACTTCTTGTAACCTTAAGCGCCATTCATGTAAAATAATTACTAGAGCCATTGTCATTACTTCCTTGACATCATTCATGAGGCTTGGAACCTCCCTGTTATTGGAGGTCCAATCTTTGCTCCAATCTTTGCTCTGTGTAATAGGTTGATCAATGCCAAGGTTACTCCCAACGGTTCTATTTAGAATTATTTTACTTATATTTCTAATACTATTTTCACTCTAAATGAAGACCAAATTAGAGTTATCAAAGCTTGTAGTCCCATCCTCCTCTCAATGAAGACCTTCTGGCTAAGCTCTAGCTACTCAATAATTTGATTGTTGCTGCCAATTCTGAAAAATAATGGATGTAACAATGGGCTAAATGTTTTTGGATATTTAAAAAGGAAAGATGATATTAAATTCTTTTATTCGAAAGACATGAATAGAGAGAATCATTATTAAATTAGAGAGATCTCATGTACCAATAGTTCTTTACTCTCACAAAATGATATGGCCAGTGAAGCCATCTCTTATTTTTCTACTCTCCTCAATTATAGAGATGGTGCTTTTCCAATACCTTATTAATTGTGGCTTACTCATTGAGCATGTGCTATTCACTTATGATTGTCAAAAAATCATGGCTACTTTCATTGATGTGGAAGTTAAATAGACTCTCTTTAACATTAAAGGATATAAAGCTCAAGGGTCAGATGGCTTTACATCCAAATTTTTTAAGGACACTTAGCATATCATGAGCCACTCCTTCCTCGAGGTTGTTCTCTACTTCTTTTCTACGTTAAAACTTTCAAATCATGTTAAACACTCAATCATAAATCTAATTCTGAAAATACCCATGCCGAGACCTCAAATGATTTTCGACCAATATCAAATTTCAAAGCGATTTATATAATCATTGCCAGGCTTATAGCTCATAGAATCAAACCTCTTCTTCCTAAACTTAATGGACGTCGTGACGCCACTAAGTTAATATTTATATTTCCCAGAGATATTACTGATAACACCATTCTTGCTATTGATTTGCATCATGGTTTCAACTCTATTAGCCATCCTAAATATTTTTGCTCTAAAATTGACCTTAAGAAGGCCTTCAACAATGTGAACTGTCAATTCCTTTATGATTGATTGAGAGCTTTGGGCTTTCGAGAAACTTTAATCTATTGGATTAGAGCTTGCACATCATACCTTCACTTCTTTGATGTTATTAATGGGGAGTTAAGATATTAATTTCCTTCCTCCACTAGCCTCAGACAGGTATGCCCCCTTTCTCGTTTTCTGTTTTCGTCATAATGGTTGGCTCTTTCAGGTTAATCAATATGTATTGTGGCAATGATACTTTCTCTAGTATTGTTAAAAAAATAACACACTCATCTCTCATCCAATTTATGTTGAAGACCTCTTGGTATTCGGCTACATCAATCATAAATCTATTACTCTATTATCAATCTAATTATCATTTTGGATACATTTAAAAAAACTAGTTTTTGTGCTAACATTATCTGCTTCTCACAAAGCTATATCTTTGAATATTGAGCTGAAAATTTGTCAGTTATTTGGTTTTGCTAGCAAACCTCTTCCTTAGAACCACCTTTTTTTGACTCTTGTGATCTTTCTTTCCTTTATCTTCTTCTGTTATTTATGCTGTTATGAGGATTCGGGTTGCATCTATGATATTATATTATCTGAATGTCTGGGCTGTGAATACTCTCTCTTCTTTTTGGGGGCAATGATAAAGATTCAACCAGGCTTCCTCAGTTATTGCAATCCCTAGATTTAGACTATTTACCTTTGGTCTGTTGCCTTCAACTTGTTGCTTCCTTCGAAATAACTGCTTCATTTTTGGGTTTTTATTTTGGTCCTCTTTTGAAATGGTTTTGCAAATAATTTGTTTTCCTTCTTTGTTTTGGCATCTATGATGATCTTAAATTTTAATATTTGTCGACTCTTTTACAGGCTTGATTGTAACTCACTTGTATTTATGTTTTGATTAATGAAATTGGCCACCGTGATGTGGAAATATAAAGAGCAAGAAAGAAATCTTTCTCACATTCTCTCTTACTTCCATTTCAATTATTAGATAAATATCTCACTTACGTGAACTTTAGTTGATGAAGAAAGGAAACTTACAAGGTTTCATTACTTTCCGACCTAAGTTAACCACCACACGATTAGTCGCCAATGAGGTTTTGATCATCCTTTCTTGCTACAGCTTGCTTGATTCCACTTTGATATTGAGCAACATATATTATTCAAGAATAGATATTTTCTGCGTGCTATGACTTCTGCTGTTCACCAATAATTCAAACAAGCAACGCAAAAACTTGGATGATACAGCATCCCGGATAGGATAGTTGCTTGCTAATTTTATCTTTTGGGTGGATGAATTTCTGGAGAGTTGAATAATTGCATGAAAGTGCTTCTTGAAGTTAAGTTCAGGGGAAAATGATTGATGGATGTTAAGTCACCCACCACCATGAAATACCACTAAGCTTCAGGGCTGTAGGCTGTTGCAATGCCAAATTGCCTGTAAATGAATGCTAAGTTTAATCATAGTCGAGCGGGCGTCAATATTTTGACACAACACGAAAGTCTGACATAAATCCATTTGAAAATTTTGGTTAGTGGTCAACTTGGACCTGAAATGGGTCGGATTGGTTTCATACAAATTGACCTTTTTAAAAACTGGGGTCGGGGTGACTTAGAAATCAAAATTGACCCGTTTTGACCGAGAATCCATTTTGACCCGGAAATTTTAGAGATATGAGCTTTTTGAACCCGAAAACTTGGTGATTGACCCTAACTTGACCCGTTACTCGAAATTGACACCCTATTCATAGCCTTTGAGCTTCTTCTTTAATGCTTCGTATTTATTTTAAAAGCGATTTCTAATCTTTCAGCTCTTCTTTGTAGCTTCAGTATTGCTAATAATTTGCGCTACAACTTTATTGTGGAGGATTAATTTCAGCCGCTGGAGCTTCTTCCAACAACTTGGGTGCAGATTGGCCTTGTCTTGCCATCTTTTATCTTGAAAGTTTGAAAAATTTTAATGTTTTGAAATAAAAATTAAGGCTATGTGAATATTATATAATGATGAGTTTTTAAAATTAATTAATTTATTTTAAAATAGGGAATTATAAGATTTTTTATTATAAAGCATTACTCTCAAAGAGAATCTAATAGTTTTTAAGTCAATGTATATTAATATATAGGATAAATTTTACATATTATTTCATACTTTTAGGAAGCTTCTATTAAAATGGTTAATATTAGCTTCAACTGAGAAATTTAGGGCACTTCATACTATAGTTATATATATAGTAATTAGTTAGTTTATAAAAAATTACTAGATAGCTCCGTTTTTTAGTAAGGAGCTAAAATAATTAAATTATTCCTATTTACTTGGTGTATGATACTTGAGCGATTGTTCAATTGGATTGATTTATGTCCTACTCTTATTTAATCCTTTGAAATCCTCTGTTTTTATGCCTATTTTAAAAAAAAAAAAAAAATGCTGAGCAGGACGTGCTTAGTGCTGGTAGGTTTCATTCTCAGAGGCTTCTATATGGAGCTGTGTTCACTATTACTCAATGTTTAATAACAGTTTAGCCAGCTAATCAAATTAAAGTCGACTTAATGCTAAATTAAAAACTAAATAAAAAAGAGAAAATTTCTTTGAGGAGATTTGAACTGTTGTCAAAACTCTTTAGAATAGTAGTTGGAATTGGCTCTGTATCAATGGAATCTCATCATCCATTACATAGCGAATTAGTATGGTTATATTCAACCATACATATGAACAGTAAGAATTAAAATTCTTATCGTTACTGGAAACTCATAGGAAAGAAAATGGATTTATTAGATGGAATCAAATATTGCAGTATTTACAGAAAAAATATTCGGTTATTGGGGAACAATCAATATACTTCTAATGTCGAATCAGGATCAACTAGGACAGAAAATCAAAGCATTTGGTTCGAACTCTCTTTTGGGTCAAGTAATAAGCTATGAATAGTCAGGAACAACAACAAATTGCGTTTGATTCTTCATGTTTTAATTTCAGTTTTATTTTGAAAAAACAAACAGTAAAGGGGATTAAAAAATCAGTATGCAGAGGAAAAATATTATGTGCAAAAAATATGAAGAGAAAAAAATTATGGGACTTAACCTCGTTTAAAAAAATTATTATATTAACAAGAGATGTAAGAATGTTCTCTTCCTCATAAATTAAAGAGATAAGAAGGTGATATTTATAATTTTGAAGAATTAATTGCTATTATTGGAGATTAAAAAAAAACTGATTTTTATCACTCACATGTTTAGCTTTCAGTTGCTCTTTATGACCGCAGTTCCTTTAATAGATTGTTGGCATATATACTGTGAATATAACCTCATAAAAATGATTAACATATTAGTCCTAGTTTTTATTTTTTCTTTTTTAGAAAAAAATTAAAAATAAAAATTGAAGTAAAGAAATGTGAAAAGAAGTAAATTTATGAATGATTCATTTTATGATTCGAATAATTAAATATAATTTAAAAAATATAATTAATATATTTTGATTATCAATTATTTCAAAACAAATTTAAAAATTTCTACTTTTTAAAAAATTATGGAATATTGACTATTCATATAGAGCATTAATAAAATTAAACAAGCTTTTTACAAATTCAATATAAATTAAATAGATACAAATTTTTTCTTTTAATTTGTATGATTGATTTTTTAGTAGCAATTTGAAAACTTTGTTGCACATCAATTTTAAAATACAAACGAAATGTCATTTCAATAACATAATTAAAAAATTCATTTCTTTATTTAAAACGTTTGTATTAGGCTTCGTTTGGGACGGCTTTTTTACTGCTTACAATTTTTTTTATTTTTGTACTAAAAGTCCGTTTTAGAAAGCAATAAAAAAGCCGTCCCAAACGAAGCCTTAATCGACATACAAAATTATTATTAGCCTACTCTTAGGGGAAAGAATTTGGAACATTGCATAAATTTGCTAATGATGGATTTAATAGTTTTATGTTTAATTTTTAGATGCATCAAATATAAAAGTAATTCATTAATCATACATTTACTCATTTTAAATTTAATTTTAAAAAATTAAAATATTCATTTTGATCAATATTAAATCATGATCTATTGATTAACCCTCTCAAAAGTCGAAAATACTTTATTATCAGCAAATAAATGAATAAAACTTTAATGAAGGAAACATAATCATCACCTATCATCATCATATTAAGATAGGGATTTTTTTTTTTGGGATCAGCTGAGCAGGTAACAATACTCTTACTAAATTATAGCTAGACATAAATATTAATTAGCCACTAATTAATTAAATGGCTAAGTGTGTAGAATTAATGTGGGCAAGGATGATACAACATGAAGAAACTTCAAGTAAAACACCCTTCTTTTATTTTTTTTATTTTTTTTTTTGAGAAAATTTAATCCATTAACAAAGAAGGAAAATACAGAGAAATGTCCTACAAAAGATCAACAAAGGAAAAATGACAGATTACAAGCTAACTTAAAGAAGTAAAAGGACAAAAATAGTATTTAGAAGGCCATGAAGCTAGCCGGATTCAACAGCGTCACCCAGTTGCCCGGCAAGGAACATCCATTGGCGGCATAAAACCCAAAGTACGAAGTCCCAAACAGCACATGAGAATGTCCTCTAAGGTCGCCAAATCAAGCCAAGGCCATCCAAGGGGCGATCAATGAAATTGTCTCATCATTGTCCCACGTCCCACTCAATCAACATGAACTTGAAAAGACAAAAAAAACTAGTAGAAGGGCCTACTTTTATTTTCTTTCTTAGCAATCAAATGGAAGGGAATTTTAGGTTTTATTTGGGACGATTGTTGTTCGCTACTTTTTTTTTTATTATTTAAAAAAGTTATAAAAAATTATTTTAGAAAAAAATAGAAAACTGTCTCACATAAAACCTTAATATTTCAAAAAAAAAAAAAAAAAAAAAAATTAAAAGATTTTAAATAAACCAAAATTTAGTTAAAAAAAC